>NC_056743.1:790870851-791155851 GCF_019279795.1 Protopterus annectens
AGGTAGGGTGAAAGTGTAGTAGTTTGTCTATTTCATAGCCAAACTAGGAACTGTGGTATCCATAGTAGGTTGTGTTTTATTAGCAATATATACAGTTATAGTTGTAGACTTGTATTTGTTTTTATTTATGAGTTTTAGTAGTTTAGTTTGTAGAAAGGAAGAATTAGAAAATGTGAAATGTTAAGATAGTGTTGGAGGAATGCATTAGAGTCTTATATATAATTAAATTAATGTGGTGGATGAATGTGTCATATTATCTTGTAAAAAATCTTTTTAAATACACAGTATGGATACCTTTAATTTATTATCTATTAATGCAAATGGAATAAAAATGCCAATAAAATAAAATCATTAATGAGATATCTAAAATTAAATAGAAGAGACATTATATTATTGAAAGAGACTCACTTGATAGTTAAAAATATACAATATTTAAATAACTTAGATTATGAAATGTTATCATCTGCTTCTTTGAATAAAATGAGAAGAGGAACGGCTATGCTTTGGAGAAAATCTACTGTATGCTCAAGGTCATGGAAACCATTAAAGATCCCAAAGGAATGTAGACATTCACAATAATTAGATATAATGGCAAACTCTATATACTAACAAATTTTTACTGGATACTTGGAATATGTGAAAGTGTGGCTAATGACCACATAAACATACTACAATGTCATTGTAAGGCTATTTTAAATTTAGCAGGTGATTTTAACTGCATATTAGTATAGAAGATACAAGTGAGCAGAAGAAAGCTGAAATACTGGCATCAGCTAAAGCTCTAAATAGCTGGATTAGTAATAATAATTTTGTTGATTTACTAATAAAAGCAGAAGCTGTCATTGTTCTTCACTCATTATTCTTATGCACATGGAACACAAAGTAGAATTGATAGGATTTATGCCTCTATAGATTTATTTAAAGTGAATTATTTTAAAACTATTCTGTGTTCTTTATCTGATTGCAATGCACTAAGCATTAATAAAGTAATGGATATAAGGACATTTCATATTATTTATAGAACCCCAGTATAGGTGATGAAATTAAAAGAATTTCAGAGGTACCTTAAGGAACAAATCGAGATTTTTTTTTATTTTTGAATGATAATGGTCAGGTTAGTAAAGTCTTACTGTGGGACTTCTTAAAAATGCATATTAAAGATTCAGAGGTTCATAGGTAGGTACTAGGCTATCAGCCCAAGGGCCTAAGTAAGCCTAGCCAACAAGGTTCCTTGGCTTATGCCACCCAAGAAAGTTATTTTCCTGTGTCCCTGTTGAGCAGAGCCACAGAAGTGATCCCCAGGGTGTATTTCCTATTTCCCATCAATTCATCAAGATTTTTCTTGAAGAGTGCTAATGAGGAACTTTGCTTGACATAGATGGGTAGCTTGTTCCAGAGTATGGGAAGGGAATGGACAGATGGTTTAGTAATATAATGAAAGAGTGAGATAAAGTTGTTAGAAATACAAGATGAACTACACAAAATGAGGTTTGAACAGCAAACAAAGAAATTAGATAATACTGAAGTCATTAATGATGATATCAAACAGTTTTAATGCAGAAGTGGAGATAGCTTTGGAAAACAATAACATTTCACAGTTAAGCAATGACTTCAAAAAATCTACATAGATTAGCTAATAGAGGTAAGATGTTAAGCCAAAGGGCACAAATCAATAATAACTGAAATCCTCACACTAATAAGCTTACTTCAGACAGAATGGAAATGCTTATTTTTTTTAAATCCATGAGGATCTCAATAAAGATAAAGTAATAATCATGATAATTTTAAAAATGACAATTATTTAAAAAAAAATTTACTAATAAACTTAATTACCAAAAATATCACTGTTGAATAAGCCAATACCCTGAAAGAAGTTAAAGATGTTTTAAAAAAAGGAAACATGGTAAAGCCTCGGGGTTAGATGGTTTAAGTATGGAATTATATAGTCAGCTTCCATTAAATATTTAATAATCACTGAGTGACATTTTCAGGATAATTCAGAGTGACAAAATAATTTCTATCTCATGGAAATTTTCTGTAAATGTAGACTATAAAATATTTACTTCCATTTTTGCTAAGATATTAAGGGATATAGTAGATTAATTAATAAAGATCAATAATATAAAAAGGGTAGTAACTATCTTCGCTTTATCAAAAAGAATGAAGAAGAAATTTACCCTAATTAGCTTAGATATCAAGAAAACTTTTGATTCTGTAGATTGGAACTACTTGTTTAAAACTTTAGAAGTACTTGCATTTCCAGAACAGTTTATTGGAATATTAAAAAACCTGCAATAGAGACGCCAAAGCATATCTTAAATTTGGATCTTGCATTTCTCAAGGATTCACTATGAACAAGGGAACAAAGTAAGGGTGTCTTTTGTTCCCTCTACCATCTGCATTAGTTATCAAACCCTTAGCTATTAGTATAAGAAGCAATGAAAAAAAATGATGGATTCTCGATTAACAGAGATTGCAATCTAAAATACAACTTTTTGCAGATTATTTTACTAACTGTAGGAGGCTTAAATTATTCAATCAAAGAACTAGATGAGGACATTGAAAAGTTTCAAAAAGTATTCTTGCTGAAATTTAATAATAATAAAACTGAAACGTTAGTGTTAAATCAAATGCTAGATAGGAAGTTTAAAGATAAATATAAATATAATTGGGAAGGAAAAGAAATAAAATATTAAGAAATGAAAATCTATCAAGATGTGAGTAGGATTATTAATAATACATTTGAAAAAGTCATTGAAAAAGTGTTAAATGAATTTGTGAATAATATAAGTGAAGCGGAGCAGAACACTATTCACCCATTATCTAAATATATAAAAGCTATTATTGAAGGTAGATTGACCTACAAAGGGATCTTGTCTAAGTTATGTAAGTTAATTATAAATAATAATAATTTTGATGCAAAATTCTGGAACCTTATAGATAGCAGTGGATTAAGTTACTCGATAGATGGCAAGAATAAAACTTTATTACTTAAATCAGTTAGTCAAACTTCTTCAAGGTTATACTGGAAAGTTTTATATGGAAATATAGACAGAGAATATTTGTTACCCCCCTATAAAATCTCTAAGTTTAGTAAAATGACTTCTTCAATTTGTTGGAGATGTAAGAAAATGTAAAAACTGATTGGATACACATGTTTATGGATTGAAAAAAAAATAAATGCATATTGGGAAGAGATGAATATGTTTTAAAGGGGTTATGGTCTGACAATTGTTCTTTAGATCATTAATGATGATGAATGTTACACTTCCTTTATCTATAAAAGTCAAAGAGCAAATAATGTTTTGGGTTCACTTGGCAGTTACTAAAAAAGTTATTACAAAAAATTGGAAACTGAACTCAGTTCCTACATTCCAATTTTTTTTTTAAATTTAACAGAAATACTATATAAAACTGAAAAAGAAGTGATTAGAATAACCTCTATAAACCATACTAATACTTTCAGTAATTGGGATAACCTTGAAATGTTGCTATTGAAATACCAAGACTCTTAATGTGACAATTGTATAAGACTACCTTAATGATTCAATGCATTCCTATCATTATATAACAATTTGAGACATCAAATTTCTTCCTTTCTGTGTATATATTGTAAATATGTTAAATTAATAATTTTCTTCAAAAATGCTATACAATTTAAAATCCATTTATCTGTCAGAGGGCAAAACATGTTAGGGAAAGCAAAGCAAATAATTTTACAATTTGTTAATCTGTTTTGTGATAGAAATGTAAGCATGTGTTTGCCTTCTGTTATCCATATAGTGTGTAGGACAGAGAGTAAAATGACAAGTGAATTGTTTGAATTAGAGCAGCATCAGACATTACTTCCAGCATAAATGTTAGACTCAGGTGCCCTCTCCTTATAAAAGGTTGTATAAAGCTGATGAAAACATCAAATCTTTTTAATTCAGAAATTATTGTGGCAGAGGTAACAGCCAGAAAGGAAACTAACTTGCATATAAGAATATACGAAAGAAAATATTAAAGCATCTCAAATTAAGTTTTTCTTAACTGTTCAAGCACTGAACTGATGTCCCAAAAAGGAAGAATCACATTTTTTTGTGAAATTACTTTTTATTAATGGTTTTCAATGTGTAATAAATGCAAAACACAAAAACAAGCAAATGGTCTTCCAGCTAGTCAAAATATACAAAGAAAACTTACACTAGTTAACTGAGAATAAAATAACCAAAATGAACACTTTAGAAATGATTTAAAACAGACATTCAAGTAAATTTAAATCACAAGTCCATGACAATTTCCTGTAAACTTCTCCAAGATGTTTGCAGTCAGTCTTCTTAGCTTAGAAAATAGTTTGCATGCATTTGAATTCTGTATTCCTGTGAATGCTTCATGTGTACAATCCTATATTGTAACCATAAAAATTCCTTGGGGTACTGGTTAGGCTGAAAATGGCTCTTGGGCCGATAGCCTAGTAACCACCTATGCACATATTTAAGTAATTGACTATATAGAAAGTAAATCTTGTGAGGAAATCTCTTGCAGATTAGTCCATTGAGTTACTATACATAACTTTATTAACTCATTCACTCCAGCGGAGATCAGAAAGTTTGCACGGTAACTTCCAGTGGGCGGAGCCTAAGCCTTTTGACAGAATCATATTATGTCCTCACATTTCAAACAAATGTTCATATGTCTGGAACCATAGAGGTTATGAAATAAGTATAAATGGCATACCCTTCAGCAGAAACTATTTTTATAGTGCGAGTATTCTTTAGGTTCTACATCTTAAACTGTATTTTATAAGTCACGGTAAACACAGTGACTATTATGTTTGTAATATTTTCTAAACGAAAACGTACTGTGGAGTATCAACGAAAACGTACTGTGGAGTATCAAGCGTTTATGTTTTATTTGTTGCATCATTAAATATTCGAACCATTAACTGCAGCTTTATTTCCTCATAGTGCTGTTACAGTGGTATTTTCTAAACAGCTTACCATATTTCAGCAACCACTCAAGTTACACACATACTGTTAACAGCATTTTATTCATCTAGATGAGAGTGTTCATATGAGGCTAAGGAGGTCTGTCTGTGTTACTTGTTTGTTGAGATATTTAGAAAAAGGTGAACATTATATCTATATAAATTAATATCATAAAAACAACAGTTAATATCGCTTTACCTACATTAGACAGAGGTTAAATATTTTATTTTATTTATTTATTTTTATTTTACATTTGTTTACAAGGAAAGTCCAACTGGACAACTTGTCTGTTTTCAGGGGAGGTCTGGGGAGAAAAGCTCCAAAACATACAAAGACTTAGACAAATTTAACAATTTTACAAAACAGAATTTGTCAAGTTTAACATTTTACATACATTTTGTCAGAAAAACAATATTAAAAGTAACTTATCATTTTGTAAGGCAATGCATGTTACAGTTGGTGGATCTTTCGACAGATTATAAAAAACAGATTAGTAGTAAGGTTACTGCTAAATAGAAGAGAAATTATGCAGCAAGTTCTGTTTGAGCTGGTCACTTTACTGCAAGCTTTACAGGGTTAGTTAATAGCTGGGATCAGAGTCTATGGGGTTGTTAAGAAAGGGATATGTAGAGTGAGAGAAGGGGAAAGTAGAAGCAAAAGTGTTTGGTAGAATTGTTGTGAAGTGCCAGGGATAAGGTTAGGGGATTACAGAGAAACTATGTAAGATGATAGTATAAGGAATTTAACTAGACTAACCTGAGTTAGATGGTGTTTTTATCTTGGTTTAGTACATGGGCATATCCATGAGGCAAATAGGTGGGCTTTTAGAAGTTTTTTGAATTGAACAATGTTAGTAAGGGTTTTTATGTGGACTGGGAGACTTTTCCAAGCTTTGGCAATGTAACAGGAGTAGAGGGATTCACCAGCGTGATTTTTGCTTTTTATTTCTAATAGTGCCTTATTAGTGGAGCGAAGGCTATGTTTGTTGGAGTAGTTTGTTAGTATGCTGTTTAGGGCTGGAGTCTTTTCACGATGGTTTATAATATGATGGGCCATTTTGAGCTGATTGTATTTTAGCAATGAGGGTAATTCCAGCCATGAAAGTTTTCTGAGAGAGTGGCAGTGGTGAGATCTATAGTTAGCACCTGTAGTGAATTTTGCTATCTTATTGTAACAGGTTTCTAGTTTTGTCATATCATCCTTTCTAATGTTAGTAAAGACTGGGGATGCATAGAGGAGTGTTGAGGTAAGGTGGGTTCTGGCAATGGTAACTCTAGTGTCAGCTGTGATATAGTGCTTACTCCAGTAGAGACACCCTATTTTTTATGTACTTTTTGCAATTTCAGGTATACTCTCCAGTCCAGCTGGTGAACCTGGGCATCCTGAGGCCTCATGTACACAGACAACCCTCTCCTCCTACCACAAAACATTAGCATATGTGAGAGATGCAATTATATAGCTAAACTGGAGGCTAAGCTCTCTTCACCCAAGACTTGAACAGGCAGTCATGAGGAGAAGGTTAACACTTGCACCACATCTCCAGCTTCAAATAGACATACTAAACCAGCACTGGCAAAAAATACACATAAATACACAAAATCATACTCAGAGGCTCTAAATAGAAACCTGCAAAAGCATCAGAGACCTCCAAAGCAGACACCCAAAAAACCTGCACCTCCCATCACAAACCAGACAACACATAAAACACAAAAACAGCGTGCCGCACAATCACAGCCCTTAAGGTGAAATAACATACCAAACACACTAGTAATAGGCGACTCTATAGTCAGGCACACTGACATCTCACTCACCAGGCTGGACAAGGAGAAGGTTACTGTTAGATGCCTGTCGTGAGCCAGAATCCGCCACATAACACAAGCACTCAGGTCACGCCAGAACAAGTACAAATATGACTCTGTCATTGTTCATGTTGGTGTGAATGACCTGAGACGTACCTCCCTGGACTATATGAAAAAAGACATGGAAGAGCTCTCTGGTCATGTTGCCCAGGAGGGTATGACCCAGACCCTGAGTAGCATCCTGCCCTCACCAAGAATGATACCGCAGTATAAAGAAAATATGATCAATTTCAACAATTGGCTAAGCTTCTGGTGTCATTCAAAGGGGATCCAATGTATGTCAGCCTGGGATGACATGCTTGACAAGCCTTGTTGCTTCACAAGAGACAGCTTGCACCTGTCACCCCTAGGCTTTTCAATACTGGCCAAGGCTCTTGCTGCCCCCATAGTGCCTTTTTTAGGCAAGGCTCAAAAGTCAAACCCACCTCCGTAAACAGCACAAATAAAAAAATGAGGGTTATGCTACTCAAAGCCAGGAGTTTAAATCTCAAAATGCACATGCTCTAAGCACTCCTCAGTATGGAGAACGCTGACATCTGTACAGTAACTGAAACCTGATTCAAGGCTCCACAGAGCACCCCAGCACTACTGGACTACAATTCATACCACACATTTCGGCCACAGAACATGAACCGAAACACAAAAGGAGGGGGTGTGTCCATATTCATCAAGGATACCTACACCTCCAGGTTAGTGGTGCAGCATGATACCTGTGAGATCATCCATGTGCAGCTAACATCGGGCAAATCTGCAATGCAAATTGTGGCCTGCTACAGATCACCCTCCATGACCCAGGACCACAATTCCGCCTTTCTGGAGACACTGGAAAACATGAAGGTCCTATTGAACACCCTGATATTGGGTGATTTCAATTACCCTACCATTAACTGGGAAAACTACTCAAGTACAAACTCCCAGGTCCAGCACTTCCTGGAATTTATCAACTCAAATTCCCTGGATCAGCTGGTAAACTCTCCTACCAGAGGTGAAAACATATTGGACCTGGTCATCACCAACATGGGCGACAGGTGTTCCGCACCAGAGGTCAACCTGTCACTGGATAGATCAGACCATAAACTAATCACTCTGGATGTCCACACCACACCACCACCTCTGACCAAGGAAACCACAGTGAAAAACTTTTCTATAGCAAACTTCACCTTACTTAAGACAGAGGTAGTAAGTTTCACAGCCCCCATGCTAAAGGATAGCAGTGCCCAAGATATAGGAACCTTTACAAATGTACTCTATGAGCATCTACAAGGATGCATGGATTGTGCCATCCCTAACAAAACCAAGACTCACTCCCTAAGAGAAGGAAACCAGTCTGGTGGACTCCTGCCATAAACAGGTTATACAATAGAAGGAGGAAACTAGTTCAGAAAAAAAGCAAATCCCAAGAAGGAAAGACATCCCTGATCAGTATCAGTAAGAAACTAAGGTCCCTCATAAAATCATCCAAGGCTAACTGCAAAAGACAAATAGCCAATGTTTCGAAAGATAACCACAAAGCTTTCTTTAGCTATGTCAAGAATCTAAGTGGCAACTCACAGATATGCTCTGAGCTAGTGCAAAATAGCACAAAATATACTGAACCTACTGATATTGCCAACATCCTGGCAGATAGATTCAGTGCAAACTTCACCCCCCTCTCACCCCTAAAAGGGCCCACAAAAATACCAGAAAAGTGTAGTGCCCTGGAAATCACAGACATACAGGGGAAAATAGCCCTTTCAAAAGTCAAAAGCACAGCGTCAATAGGGCCAGATGATAGCTCAGGCTGTGTCTTGCACAAACTACAGAATGAACTAACCCCCCATCTAAACACACTGTTCAACCTCAGCCTCTCCACAGGCTACGAGCCCATAGAATGGTGCACAGCAACAGTTATTCAGCTCCACAAAGGAGGGGCCACAACTGACCCTGGTAACTATTGCCCCATAAGCCTGACTAGCCTGGTCTGCAAGGCTATGGAGTGCATCGTCATGGAACTCATTAACAAAGACATTGGGAACCTCCAAATACTTGGCCTGACCCAGTTTGGCTTTGTTAAGGGCAGATCATGCCTACTAAACCTAGTTGACTTCTTCGAGTAAGTCACCAAAGCCATAGATGAGGGGAAGGTGGTTCACAAAGCCAACCTTGACCTCGCCAAGGCTTTTGACACCATTCTCCACTCAGGAATTATAGAAAAACTCACCAGCCTGAGCATAAACCTCTACGTCATGAGATGGGTTTCCAACTGGCTTACAGACAGAACTCACACGGTAAGAATAGCGGGCTCCATGTCCAACTCAAAACCAGTCACAAGTAGTGTCCCACAAGGCTCAGTCCTGGGACCCCTACTGTTCGACATATACTTCTCAGAAGTACAGGCAAACACAGGAGGACTATGGCTAACCAAGTTCGCCGATGATGCAAACTGGGAGACATAATTGACTCTCCGGCTGACATGGACATTTTCCAAAAGGGCCTTACTGAGATGGACAGCTGGTGTCAAAGTCATGGTCTCAAGCTAAATGCTAAAAAATGCATAGTCATCCCGTTTGGGAAAAACAAAACACCCATGAATTACCACATAGGTGGCAGCCCCCTTAATACAGAAGAGGTAATAAGAGGTCTGGGGACCCAGGTAAATAGTAATCTTTCCTTTGACAATCATATTGCCAAAGTAGTTAGGAAATCCTTCTATGTAGCCCATCTAATTACTAAAGGGTTCGCATCTAGAAATAAAGAGGTTATAGTGCCCCTCTACTCATCATTCATCAGACCCATCATAGAGTACAATGCCCCATTTGGGTTGTACCTCATAAGAAACTTCCAACAGCTGGAAAGACCACAAAAGTACCTCACTAAGAGGATTACTGGCCTCAAACATATGTCCTATGCAGCCGGACTGGAAAAGCTCCAGCTGTACTCAGTGGCATATCGCTTACTCAGAGATGATATCTGCCTGACTTACAAAGCCATGTCCAACTTAGAATTGATGGACATGCTCCACCTAAAGAAATCCACGTCACTATGAGCCACTCAATCTAGTGAGCTAAACCTCACCACAACAATAAATTGAACATGCTGGAGGGATAGATTCCTGTTACAGAGACTCCCCATGCTTTGCAGCAAAATTCCTAACTACATTAGGCAGAGCCCCTCACTAAAACTCTTCAAGAGAAACCTTGACGAGTGGATGGGTAACAGAAAATACAGCCCTGGGATCACTTCATTGGCTCTTCTTGACAGAGGCTCAGTTAATTAATCAATGGGGCGGCGAAAGCTGACACACTCTGGCTAGGCTTATAAATGCCTTCGGGAATCCTAGTACCTACCTATGAACCTATGATTGTGATATATGAATGTCAAATAGCAAATTATGATCAATGGTAACCCCTAACAGTTTTGTATTGGGAACTGGGGTTATAATGGTATTATTGGTTGAGGTAATTTTGAATACTGGTGGGGTATTGGAAGCTCTGGAAATAGGATGAGTTGAGTTTTTTGGGGGTTCAAAATTAGTTGCGCTTTAGTTAGCCAAGTTTCTATAGCTACAAATGACTGTTGGGGGATTTGTTGTAGTTGTGGAAGGGAAGGAGTGGCACATATAAGAGTTGAATCATCTGGGCATTGTATGAGTGTGGAATGTTTTATAGCTGTATGAAGTTTGTTAGTGAAGACTGTGAAGAGGACTGGGCCTAGGACAGAACCTTGTGGGACTCCTACAGTCACAGGAAGAAGAGGGGAGAGGTTTTGTTGCTATAATACTGCCTGTTGACGGCCGTACAGATAGTCTTTAAACCAGGCTATTGCTGTCTGGCTGAGGCTTAAATCAATTAAGACCTGTAAGAGTTTGTAATGGGATACAGTGTCAAATGTCTTTGACATGTCTAGAAAGGTTGAAGAGACTAGATTACCTTCAGAATGAAGTTGGTTAATAGTATTGGTAAAATGCATTAGTGCTGTGGTGGTACTATGATTGAGTCGGAAACCATGTTGGATGGGAGTTAGGAGATTGTTGGTTAATAGGTATTCTAGCAGTTGTGTATGAATGCATTTTTCCAAGATTTTTGAAAGGGAGGACAGTATGGCTATGGAACGATAGTTGGTTAAATCTGTAGAGATACCACCTTTGTGAAGTGAAATTATGTGTGCTATTTTCCAAAGTTTAGGTATTTTATCTTCTGTGATATAGCGGTTAATTAGGGTAGCAATGGGGACTGAGATAGCATCAGCGGCTACTTTCAGATATTCTGCTGGAAGGTTATCTGCAGCTATAGTAGTTGGCTTGAGCTTTTTAAGATTTTTTTTTACAGAAGAAGTAGGGACTGGTTGGAACTGAAAGCCATTAGGGTTGCCACTTGGTGGGGTAGTGGGGGGTGGAAGTGAAGTTAGTATTTATAAGGTTTAAAATGGATTCTGTGAAGTATTTGTTAAACTGGGTTGGAATGTCATCATTGGTAATGGATAAGTTTGGGGCTGGAGTGGTAGTTTGGCCTATATGCAATATTTTATTAATAGCGGACCAAAACTTTTGGGTATTTTTCTGCTGTTTTATTTGGATGTTATTATAGTTGTGTTTTTGTCTTGCCTGATCTGTTTTTTTGACTGAGTTTCTAATTTTTAGTTATTTTTGATGGTTTGTGGTGTTTTTTTCTGTGGCCCATTTTTCCCAGGCTTTGTCTCTTATTTTTAGTAGAGATCTGGTTGATTTAGTAAGCCAGGGAGTATAGTTAGGTTTGATACGCAAGGTTCTGGGAGGAGCTAGTTTATTTAGGATAGTGATGAAGGTGGCGTTAAAGTAATGTACTGCTTCATCTAGCGGGAGAAAGTTTACTGGGTTCCAGTTACAATTTCTCAGTAAGGTAGTAAATTCTAGAGCATTGAAGTTTTTGATGTTGTGGATTTGATGGTATGTTGGGATTTTAGAAGGGTTTAATAGTTGTCTGAGAATAAATGTTGGAAAGTGATCACTGAGACTGGCAGGCAGCCAGAGATATGTGTGGTGTTGGGATGACTAGTTAAGATCCAGTTTAGTACTGACTCTTTATTTGTTTTTCTGTCAGTTCTGGTAGGGTTTTTGATTAGTTGTGAGTAGCCATGGAGATTGATATGGTTAGTAGGGGTAGCTGCGTCACAGGCATTCCAGTCTATATTAAAGTCCCCGCTATAATAGTTTCTTGAGGAAGGGTGCTAGATGACCATTGTAATATATTATCCATTGTTGGAATATTTTGCCAGGTGGGATGTAAATGCCTATGACATTTATATGCTTTTTTGTATTGAGATAGAGTTTGGTTAGTATTAGTTCAGTGTGTTGGAATGAGGGGGTGTAAATTTTCAGTAGGTCAAGTGATAAGGTGTTTTTGTAAAGTATGGCTACTCCCCCTCCTCTTTTTTCTTGTCTATCTTTTCTGTATATGTTGTAGCCAGGGGGTGTTATTTCTTTGTCACTGATGACTGGGTTTTGCCAAGTTTCGGTTAACAGGACAATGTCGGGTTGGTAGAGGGTTAGGGTAGCATGGAGTTCATGTGTTTTGTTAAGGATGCTTTTTAGATTCATGTTAATTATTAGGAGGTCTGAATTGTTTCTATTGAGGTTTGGCAAAAATGGAGTTTGCTATTAAGGTTGAATGAATGTGTAGAGGGCCATGGGTTAGGATGAATGTCGCCACTACAGTTGTGTTCTAATTTGATTAAGCATTTTTATAAGTTTGTGGATGGTTTTGTCATATTTTAGAGATACCTGAGGTGTTTGGTGGGTTGGTATGAAAGTGAACCTTGCTAGTGAGATAGGGGAAGTGTTGTAAATAAGGTGGGCTATTGGAGTGGAGGGTAGTGTTTTTTCAGTTGGCAGTGCTAGTGTTGGGGTATGTATATGGGGATGGGTGCTTATAATGTTGTGAGGGGTTGTAAGAAGTATAAGTAGAGATAATCCTAGTATTAAAGTGGTGTGTATGAGAAGCATAATGGGATAGTTTGGGGGTGTGTCTAGGTGAGAGTAGTTGGACTGGATTAATTTAGGAGTGTGTAGATTGGCTGAGTGTAGGGTGGGTGTGGCTTAGTTGGCATAAATTTAGGCATAGCAGGAGTGGGTGGGAATTGGGGGCAGGGTAGGGGAGCGGAGTGAGCCCGCAGGGTGAACGGAGTGGGTTGCACCGGATGGCAGCCATAGCAAGATGGAAAATAAATCAATCTCCACAGGCAGGATCATTAGGGTGAGTGAGTGTCTACAAAGACTTGAGAAAGCACCTTGCCTAAGCAGTGCTAGGTGTACAAAAGGCTTTGGAAAATGTTAGAAGTAGTAGACCTGATGATTAGTGAGGAAAAGGTCACAAGGGAAGCAGTTACAGCTGAGGGAGCACTATGCAAAATTAGCTAGGATGTAAGTTAATGGAGGGAGGCACAGCTCTATAATACAAACCAGGGATTGGTTTGGTGGGTGTGTGGGTGGGAACTATTAATAGATAGGAGGTTAGGGTCACCGGCAGCATGCTCACTATAGTTAGCTAGATATAGCTGTTACTATTTAACTGCTAAAAACTTGCATTCACATACGTTATGTAGTCACTGTTTCAGTAAAGGGTTGAATCCCATGCTATTTGAGTGGGTCTGGGCTTGTGTTCACTCGGCTGAGTCTCAGGTGGCCTAAGCAACCAGCACTGCAGTGAGAGATTCTGGATAAGAGAAGAAGGAAGGAGTTAGCTGCAATGTGTAGGGGTAAGTAATCAGTTAACACAGGACTGTATTAGCACAACAATATAAAATGTTTAGAATTAAATATGCAATATAAATTTCACTCCTTTCAGCATTTGGAGCTTCAGTCCTACAGCTTCATAACAGTATTGTTAAACAACAGTTTTAGAATTAAATATGCAGTTACAATTCACTCCTTCCATATATATCAATAATATTAATGCAATAGAGTTTGTCATCATGTAAGCTTTAAAATGAAATCTTTTAAAACCTTGTACTTAGCATGGTTTGGAATTCTTGATGAAAATATGAGCAAACAATATCTGACGCCTAGAGGCATTAGTAGGAGTTAACTGCAGATGCACCTGGTAGCATCACTCAGATGTAATGGGTTAGCAGATAGTATTATTAACAATAATGTGTTATGTTTATGTGTAAAGTTGAACCCAAAATTGAAGACAACCCCACCTTTACCAATCATGTGGTACAACATTGAAGTGAAAAAGTGTCTCATTAATATAAGCCAGACATTCTTCGTTTTGGCAAACTCTGAAATATATGGGCAATATCTGCATTTGGATTATTGCATGCTGATCAGCTTAAACTTTTTGGTAGGAGATAAATATATGTTAATGGAAATGAAACATTTTTATAAACAACTTATTAAACAGGAAGGAAACCTGAACATTTTCCTTAAGTCTAATCATACTTTGTCATTCTTCAGTGAAGAATCCTGATCAGACTATTAAGGTGCATTAAAAAGCCTGATTTTTACATTTTAAATCTGATATCAAATTATATGTGGAAAGATATTGTTCTAGAGCTAATAATACATTCTCTTTCAAAAGAAAGGAAAATAGCAAACATTTCATTATCAAACTGCAAATGAGTGAACAAAGTTTTGATGTTATCTAGATATGTCTTACATTAGCACATTGATTTTTTGGGAGAAGATAAAACTCACTAATTTCTGCCATTGACATAAATTTCTTGACACAGAAATCGGTCACCAAAAAGGATGACAAAAGATGGAAGATAGATGTTATCACAGAACCTTCATTAAGGTATTAGGATTGTTTAATATTGGTTGCACAAAAATGGAAAATTGGAACACATTAAATTCACGAGCTGAACTTAGAAAAGTTTTGGTTAATTATACTAACTCTCACATGCTTGAAATTTCATTAATTCCATTTTAGGCACACATTGTTGGACATTATTTCTTCACATAGTTTTCCTTAGTTTCTGTTTTTTTTTCTGTTTGTGTTTGCCTTTGACCTTCCTAATGATGATTTCTAGCTGTTTACTGATTTTCTTGATCATCAGTCTCGTGGTTAAAGGCCACAAGCAGGAGCAAAACAGTTTACCTTATAGCAACCCACCAAAAATACCATATTGTATAAGATAGCACACCAACAAGCAATCAGGTATTCAGAACAAAGGCAGTTTATGCTCCTTTCAACAAAATAAAACTAGCTTCATGAGGTCCAGCTGGAAGATTGCAAAGCATAAAATGTTTTAAATCAACACATGCACAGTCAAAAATAACAGAAAAATAAACTTGTTTCAGTTGTCATGGGTCTACGTTATAGTGAATCTGATGGCTCAGGGTCAGACATAAGGGGGAGGGCACACTCAGCTTACAGCAGCCCAGAAAATGCACATAGACAACACACACACACACACACACACACACACACACACACACACACACACACACACACACACACACACACACTCAAAGCAATACATTAAAATGGGTATGAAAATACATTAAATATTTAATGAGACTTAGGAGAAAGTCATGGAAAGAAATTAAAAGTTTTCCATTCCCCAAACTCTCAAACAAAGGTACTGGTCCTAGAAACAGAGAAAAAGAGCAAGAGAGAGAGAGAGACAGAGAGAGAGAGAGAGAGAGACAGAGAGAGAAAGCAAGAAACAGAGAGCCAGAGAGAGAGAGATAAAGAAACAAAGAAGGAACCTAAAGAAGCCTATATAATGTGCTGCCATCAGTGACAGAGGAGGTCCTGATGGCATATTTCTATCTACTATTTCTAGGGTTTGTTCCTTCTCCTAGAATCCCAACTATTCAAACTCCTAGTAAGCCATCTGTCCCATAGCAGCCAAACTAATTAGATAACCTTCCTGCTACAACCTCATAAATTCTAACCACTGTGGCCCTACACTGCAACCTCCAAAACTAAACTGCACTGTATTGATCATTGTTTCTCTAGACCAGGTTCAAAACTCAGCAAAACTTCTTTGCAGTATCTCTAGGATACACAGTAGTAAATATCATCTAAACCCTATATCTACTGTCTCATTGCATGACCACTTAATGACATCAATGCATATTTAATGAATATTCATGAGGTTTATGGAAGCATTTCTCATGAATAATTATTAAGCAGGGATCATAGAAATTATGAGTGAAACTGTTTTAAATCATATTAAACTTTTGCCTGCCATTTTTCTGGCGTGACCTTCTTTCAGATTGGAAGACTTTTTTTCATGAACCACAGCACTAGTTCAAACCAAGAAACGCTCGTAGTTTGTAGAAACTTTAATAAAACGCCTGTACATTTTATTAAAGTTTTTACAAGCTGCAAGTATTTCTTGGTATGCTGTGGTTTGTGGAATTAATATCAGACATAGTTTATTGCAGGAACTGCAGGTGTGCTGTGGTTCATGGAATTAATTTCAGACCTAGTTTACTGAAGGAACTTATCCTTTTGTTTCTTTAGACTTTTTTTTTTTTTCTAAAGTTGTGATACTATGTGTGGGAGCAGCGTATTTACTAGATTATTTATTTTTGCACTTTGTGTTTTAGAATTTTACTTGTAAATGGCTTACTCTATCACATAAACTGCTTAACCTATTGACAAAATAAATATATGTAAATAAGTAAATGTAATACTGTCTACAGGATGCTTGGACAACATAAGCAGCAGTTCAAGGGCATAAATGTTTATAAAACCTACATTTCTAATAACCATATAGGACTTTTCAAGTCATTTGATATGTGGAGGTTGGTTCTGAATGCCTTTCATTTATGATGGGACTCAGTAAATGTAGGTTGTGCACAGGTGCATCTAAAATGTTATGAACAGCTGTCATTGATTGTACTTTGAGGTGATGGTTTACACACATTTTACCCTGGTTATTCCTCGTGTGCCCCTGTACTTAAATGCCAGTCCTTTTCTCTCTCTTACTCTGTCTCTCTCTATTCTACCTGTCTGTTGTGCTGTACATTAGTGTTGCAGAGTAGTAGGTATCGGATTGCTGGTTTATCCATCTTGTGAAAGAGCTGATATGGAGCTTTTGTAAAATACTGCTTTATAACAGTAAGCCATAATATCTTCTTTGTTTAGGGACTCCTAACAGCAAAGTAACCACTGGAAGAAAGAGAAAAATAAAAATGAATAAATCCACTTCACATTCAGTTCTAATTCATTAATTTCTGGGGTCAGTACAATTAGCACATCTGAGATATCTTTTAGTAATTAAAATATTAATTTGTTCATCATGTCAAGAAATAATTATGATTCCTGTCAATCATGTCTCATTTTAATGTGACAGAAGCTGATAAGTCTAAACAGACATGCCCACACTTTTGCAGTCCCACCCTGGGGGTACTACACTCAACAAATGCTCAGAACTCCTGGAAATCAATCCCCCATTCATAAAGGACACCTCATTGTAGCTAAATTTGGGACCCAGCTAAAGGCCCACCTCTTTTCATCAGCCAAATGTTATTGCCTCTTATCCAACCATCTCACCTAACGTGAGCTACATGTCTCTCTCTCTCTCTCTGTCTCTGCCACTAGTAACACTTTTGTCATGTTCTATTGCACCAGTCTATACGTCTCACTCGCATAATCTTTTCCTAGCATTCCTTCCCCTGCCAACTAGTCACAAACTCTAACATATTTAACTCCACTCAGCTATCTTATTATTCCCGCTTAAACAACACACAACTGCAATTATCATACAGACATTTCACTTTCTAAATGAAGCACAGCTTTATTTGTTGTACATACTGTATATTACAAATGTATACACTCTTTACATTTCTGTTAGCTGATAATTGGATTTTACAGATGTGTTACAGATTGTGTTGCTGGACTGAGGCAGTGCTCTGCACACTAAAAATAAAGAAATAAGTTAATAAAAATAAAATAAATTAAGTAGCATGTTCCACAGTGGAGGTGGTGGTGGGGGCTATTTTAAGTAAGGCGTGTCCTGGAATCTATTAGCAATCCCTCAACAGAAGAATGGACTTGGTAAACTAGATTATAGGAACTAATAGTAACCTTAAATAGTCATGATTAAGAATGCATATGGATCAGCATAAGGCAGTCTGGTTCATTAAAAAAAAACTGACTAAAACTATAGATAACCAGTATAAATAATACAGCACCAAGGTGAAATAAACAATTAACAGATATCTGGCCCGATTTTTTACATTATTCAGCCTCTGAAAGATCATGAGAACAGTGATCACCAAACAACTGACTGAAATATAATGCAGTATAAGTTTTTGGCACCTGCAGAACATGGGTTCTGGGCCTGGCGTGGCTGCACTACACATGCAGGACACTGTTATAATAATGGGTAGACAGTGATTCTCTATGTCACTCTTTACTGACTACATGAAGACATTTAACAGAATAAGACACTAACCAGTCCTTGGAAAATTTGAAGATGGTGTCACTGGTGAATAAGGATAATAGTTTACTAGTGATATAGCTTATAGACATTTTAAGACTTCTTTTAAACTATGCATTATGTATTATATTCAACATTTAGATGTTTGTTCAACAAGATTCAGTCATAGACATCCTCCCATTATCTAAATCTTCATCAGTGTGCTACTGTTGGATATCAGAGGTGTAGGAACAATTGATTTGGTTTGATAACCTCATTGTTAACTATTCTGGGATGTCCTCTTAGTCCACCAGTAAGAGGTTTGAAAGCAACATGATTTAGGTGTGTGTGTGTGTGTGTGTGTGTGTGTGTGTGTGTGTGTGTGTGTGTGTGTGTGTGTGTGTTTGTGTGAGGTTCTACAACAATAAGCTGTCAATCACAGCCAACCCCACCCCCCAAAAAAAATGAAAGTGTTCTATTCAGGTCATGAACAATCACAATGCTGGGTTTTTACCTTCAAATAACTGGGATAATACCATTAACGTTTCATCTAATCAGATCATATTAAGCTACTGAATGGTAAACTACACAGGCATTTGGAGTGTTCTACAGGAATATAAATGCTTGAATCACTGGGAGTTAGGGAGACCACCATTTGTTGACATAGTTGGACTACATTCCAAAGACCCTACTGCAAATTGCAGACACGAATTTATCCCAAGGATTAGATATACATACAAACATACAAATATTTTAGGCACAAGCATTAATGCAATTCTAGCTTGCCAATATACCAAAACACTTGTTCCTATAATAAGTGCCCAGGCTGTTCTTAAAAATAAATAAACTAGTACTTGTTTTAATGTAATTTGGTAGTCTGTTCCATGCATCACCTGCTCTCTCAGAGAACCAATTAATACACTTCTCATTCCTACAAAATCTTCTACATTGGTTGTCTGATGATTCTCTACTACATTTTGATAACCCCAAACATTTTCAGAGGTAGTGGTCTCTTAATGCCCTATATACCCAAATAAGCTCTCTGCTTAGATATCTATAAGAGACACTGTACAAGTTTAGGTATTTTAGTCTTTCATAATAACTTAAATTTTCATATCCATGGATGCCCTTGGCATATTTCCACTGTACTCTTTTCAGTTTATTCATGTTTGTTTTCTTATAAGGTTTCCATATTGTTATTCCATACTCAAGTTTGGGTCTAATGTAACTAACAAACAATTACTTCATTTCTGATTTCCTAGACTTTATAAATCTTTTTATACAACCTATAGTGCTATAACTATCAGTAACTAATTGGTTGATATGATTAGAAAAACTCAAAGCTGGATCTACCCATATACCCAATGTCTTTAAATTAATCTATATTTTAATCACTGTGTGCTGTATTAAATATTCACCTTTCAATTTATGTCTCCCAAATCTGATATGCTTGGTTTTTGATGTATTTATCAGCATATTATTCTCCTGTGCCCAAATGGCCAATTTAGTCAAGTTGTTTTGCAGAAATGCCTTATCTGTAACACATGTAATAAGTTTGCCCAATTTCAGGTCATCTGCATATAGACTGTAGAACCCCTCAGATGAAAAAGTTAGGTCTGAAATATGGAATCTAAATAATTAAGGACCTGGGACAGAGCACTGTGGGACACCCTGATTGAAACCAAGGATTTCACCTGTCCAATTGCTGTATGATACTTGCCATGTCCTATTTGTAAGTGATGCAGCTATCCATCTTATCCAGAGTACATCGATACCTGGTTGTTCTAATTTATCGATCAATGTTTTGTATATGATTCTGCCAAATGCTGAAGTTAAATCTATATAAATTACATCACAGCATCATTTTTCATTCATAGCTGTTATTATATTGTTATAGAACATCATGTAATACTTGGTAATATATCTATTTTCAACATATGCATGCTGATATATGGTTTCATGTACCAGGCTATCTATTTCTGATGATAACTTATCCAATATTGCCTTCTCAATAATTTTTCCACAACATGAAACTAGACTTAAGTGTCTATATGACTCTGGGTTTGGCCTTCTCCCCTATCCCTTAAAGACAGGTTTAATAAGTGCACATCTCCAATCTTGAGGAATCATCCCATATTTATATGACCTAGTAAATAATAGATATAATTGTATGACTTTTCTCTTTTTTATTTCTTCATTTCTTTTGAGTTTCTAATATTATGATGGGAATGCACCCCATTCCTAAGTCCAAGAACGATTAAAGTTCATGAAAGTTCATGAAATTTGTATTGTTTCACTCTTTGATATCAGCCAAAAGTGCTCTACACAGCACCCGCAATGTGCCCAGTAATGACTCCTTCTGTAATTCATACGAGTTACATGTATTGGTAGCATATCAAAATATGATTGTAGACTCTTTTTTTATAAGACCCATTGCTCCTACTACTACTGGAACTATCTGGGTATCGTTCTTCCACGTTGCTCTCATTTCTGCTTGCAAATCCTGATATTTTATGACTTTGTGTGTATTGTAGTTTAAGTTCTTGCTGAAGTGCTCTCAAGTCATTATTACTATTTCCGTCTCATCCCTGTGCTTTGTTTGGATCCAGTTTTCTTAGCTCTTTTTCAGTATAATTTACTTTAATTCCATTAGCTGAGGTTACCTGGATATCACTAGGCCAATTTATTACCCCCTTTGTGGAGCAAAACTGTTTTACATAAGATTTTGTAAATATAAATATAATCTGTTGTATCTGAGAATAAATTTTAGAATCTACACAGTTATCAATTTGTATGTCTTTATTCCTTCTACAATATCTTCAGTATCTTTATATAAATTTTCTTCAAATTTTTTCTTGATCATGTCTCACACTATATTTAATTTGTTTGTCCAGCTTGTATATTTCAGTTTCCAATGTTGTAGTTTGACCTCTCTTCCATTTCCTATATTTTTGTCTCTCACCTTAATTAAGTATAGCATTCTTATGGAAATATAGCCCCCTGACATTGTATGCCTCGATCCTGATGTTAAACATTTGCTTTTTTTTTTTATTTTTGCACTCAAGCAATTTCTCTTCCAAACCTTTTCACGTTCCATCTGTAGTTGGTCCTCTGAAGACATCACTCCATTTAGTTTTACACGGTGACTGCTTTGCTTCCATAAAATCTGTAATTAATCTTCTGTGCATTTGGTTTAGATTTCAGTTTGGCAGAATCATCTAGCAACAAATTAACCTTTATATCCCCATGATCACCGCACATTAACAGTGATAAAACTTGACTTGACGTAACAGGAATTTCTTTAGGAACACAATGTCCAGTACGTTCCATTCCCTGGTAGTTTTTTTTACAATCTGAAGCAATTGTTGTTCCTGAACATACGTTGTGAATAAGTTCCTTTCTGATGTTGTAGAATCAGTATTATTCCAGTCTATTTCTGGTAAATTCAAGTCCCCAGCTAATATTATTCTGCCCTCCTGTGTTTCATGTATGAAATGTATGAATTCCTTTACATCATTAGCACTTGACTTTGGTGGTTTATACACTCCAATTATTATTGCATGTTCCAGGACTCACTTTGCTATCCCAGTAAGACAGTCTATAGTGTTGGTGTTATCATTGAACATGTAATAATCACAGGTCTCATAGCTGCCTTTAATCCCTATCATAACACCACCACTTGACTTTTTGTTAGAATGTCTGCTACAGTAAAAACATATATACCCTGACAGAACTGGTTTCCAGTCATTGTTCTTTAACTATCTTTCACAAACAATAATATCAGTCTTGTAGAAATGTAGCAGATGTTCCAATAAAAAAACTTTATCAATGATCCTAGCATTAACAACCAACAGAGATGCATCAAATGTTGCTATCTGTGAGTAGTTAAAATTTTCGACCTGGCAAAAATCCTGCCTAGTGTTTATTAAATATTGTAAAATATCTGCTGCAAAAATTCTCTTTCCTGATCTTGAAAAATACATACCATCCTATCTGACCACGTATGCCCAAAACTAACTGGATGCACTACAAATTTCCACTTTTTTAAAATAGGGCATTTTTTCCATGTAGGTGTTTACCCCCCAAAAATATTTTCATTCACAATGACCTGACTATCCTTTCCACAAGTTATACTATCTAAGAGGGCTGTAAGTTCCCTTCTAACAGTCAGAGATTCCTTTTGGATGAGGTCATTTGTACAGGCATAAATAAAAACAGATCCGTACTTCTTACATTAAGACATTCCTTGGCTTGTCTCAAATCTTCGGTTTTTTGCTTCTGGCAAGCATAACACTATTCGATGTTCATTATCTTCTCTGTAAAATGTAAGTATCAGTTCCTTTAATAATTGATTCTCCAGTTTCAAGAATATTTTTTCTGATCAGATCTGAAGAATCTTCAACTTCTAATCCAGTAGTATCTGCTTTATCAGTTATTACAAAGGAATGTTCTTCAGCACCATTTGTTTAATTAATCTCACTATTGTCATTGAATATTAAATTTGCAAGCATACAATTCTCATCCATCTGGCTTTATACATCCACAGTCTGAGCCATATAGACAACTTATGTCTTTCTTTTCTTTTTTCTTACAGTAATGTTCTTCAATCCCTCCAAGTTCAGTTTTGATTTCTTTCTTTTCACCTTTTTCACCTGCCACTTGCCTCATTTTTCTACCTTTTCTTTTGGAAAAAATATGCCTGTTTCTGTAGACTGGAGGGTTATCATTCACTGTAATCTGTTTGTTATATAACAAAGCAGTGTCCTTTTTGGTATGCATTCTCTTTACAGGTAATTATCATTTTTTTCCTTCCTTATAATTTGTTGTGAACTTCTTCCTTTCTTTCTTTTTTGTTTTCTTCTAAACATTTTGAATCCTCAGATTGCTGAATACTTGCATCCAGAATTCAAAAGTTGTCAAGGGCTTCATTTTGTTTCATAGAGGTTGAGTTATCTTTACAGATGGTAGACACATCATTACCTAAATGTGTTCTATTTGCTCTTTGCCTAACATTATTAATCTCACCAGTCGAGTCATTAATATATGTAACAACAGTTCTCCAAGTTGTGCCAATTGCACAAGTGCAATCATCATCATCATTAAGTCTAGATATACTACTAATTACTACTAATTATGATTGCTGAATCTTACACAAATGCACTGTATAAGCACATACATGAATGCATGGATCATGCCATCCCCAAAAGAACCAAGAGGCTATCCTCTAAAAAAAGGAAGCCAATCTGGTGGCCCTCTGCCATAAACAAACTCTACAACAGAAGGAAGAAACTGTTGCAAAAAAGAGTAAAATCCCAAGATTGGAGGAACTCCCTGGTCAGCCTCAGCAAGAAGCTGATCCCTCATAAAATCCTCCAAAGCCAGTTATGAAAAGAAAATTGTCACTGATTCCAAAGACAACCACAAAGCATTCTACAGCTATGTCAAGAATCTCAATGGCAACACTCAGATCTGCTCTGAGTTACAGCACAATGACATTAAATATACAGAACCAACCAATATTGCCAACATCCCGGCAGATAGGTTCAGTGCTAACTTTACCCCCCTCTCACCCTCCAAAGGGCCCATATTAATACCGGAAGAATGCAAAGCCCCTGTAATCATGGATGAACAAGTAAAGACTGCACTCTCCAAAGCCAAGAACACGGCATCTATGGGATCAGACAACATCCCAGGCTGCGTACTGCATGAACTACAGAATGAACTGGCACCCCACCTAAGTACCATGTTCAATCATAGCCTCACCTCAGGCTATCTGCCTACTGAATGGTGCACATTGATGATTATCCCACTCCACAAAGGGGGTGCCACCACAGACCCCAGAAAGTATTGCCCCATTAGCCTGATGAGCTAGGTCTGCAAGACCATGGAATGTATCATCTTGGAGCTTTTAAACAAAGACATAGGTAGCCTCCAAACCCTGGACCCCACTCAGTTTGGGTTTGTAAATGGCAGATCATGTGTACTAAACCTGATTGACTTTTTTGAAACAGTCACCAGAGGCATAAACGAGGGCAAGGTTGTGCACACAGCCTATCTTGACCTCGCCAAGGGTTTTGATACCATCCCCCACTCTGGAATTATAGATAAACTCATTAAACTGGGCATAAAGCCCTATGTCACAAGATGGGTGGCCAACTGGCTCACTGACAGAACCCACACAGTGAAAGTAGCCGACTCTAGGTCCGACTTCAGACCAGTGACAAGTGGAGTACCACAGGGTTCAGTCGTGGATCCTCTCCTGTTTGGCATCTACTTCTCTGAAGTGCAGGCCAACACAGAAGGTCTTTGGCTAACAAAGTCCGCAGATGACTTCAAACTGGGAGCCATAACAGAATCACCTAATGATGTAGACATTCTACAAAAGGGCCTCACAGAGACAGATGCTTGGTGTCAAAGTCATGGCCTCAAGCTCAATGCCAAGAAGTGCATTATCATCCCCTTTGGGAAAAACTCAGTACCCATGAACTACCACATTGACAGTAGCTTACTAAACACTGAAAGTGTGGTAAGAGACCTTGGGACACAGGTGGACAGTAGTCTCTCCTTTGATAATCACATCACCACAGTAGTCAGGAAATCCTTCTACGTGGCACACCTCATCACAAAAGGGTTCTCCTCTAGAAAAAAGGGGATCATTGTTCCTCTCTACTCATCCCTCATCAGACCCATTATAGAGTACAATGTCCCATTTGGTATGTATCTCACAAGACACCTACAACAATTGGAAAGGCCACAGAAATACCTCAATAAGAGGATTACTGGCCTCAAACAGATGCCATACGCAGACCGTCTCAAAAAACTCCAGCTCTACTCAGTCACATATTGCCTACTCAGAAGCGATCTCTACCTAACATACAAAGTTATGTCAAACCCAGAGCTGTTGAACATGCTACACTTCCCAATCTCTCCGAACCAAATGCTCCAGGGATCTAAACCTTGTCACCACAATAAGCAGAACATGCTGGAGGGACAGATTCCTGTCCCAGAGACTTCCCATACTCTGGAACAAACTACCCATTCATGTCAAGCAAAGCTCCTCATTGGCCCTCTTTAAGAAAAATCTTGACGACTGGATGGGAAATGGAAAATTCACCCCAGGGATCACTTCTGTGGCACTGCTCGACCAGGGCACAGGAAAATAATTTTCTTGGGTGGCGAAAGCCAGGGAACATTTTTGGCTAGGCTTATATAGGCCCCAGGGCTGATAGCCTAGTACCTACCTATGAACCTATAAACTAATAATGGTAAGCAACTCATCCAACTTTTGACATGAGGAACACAGATCACTAGTGTTATCAGCTCTTATCTTTAAATATGCATAGTATTTATTACACGGTAGAAGATATTTGTCTTTTAGCAAATCATTAATGGCACAGTCATTTAAGGAATCCATATTCAGCTTCAAATGAATAAAAAATTATAAAAGAAAAGAATAATCAAAATCAGTAACCACAGAATTCAAAGAGAATTTAAATCAACTGAGAAAAATCACACAAGCAGTATAAAACTAAATACTAAAGTAAGTACAGTAAAGTTGTTGCTCTGACCATACAAGTTCTGGAAGTCAGACAAAAGCTGTAATTCCTTTACATCACAAGTGAATGTACACAGTTGCTTCTACTATCATTCTCAGTTGTAGTTCTTTTTAACAGTAAAGATCAATAAATCACAAACAAGGTTAGGACTGTTTAGATAATCTCTGGATTGTCCTCTCTGTAGCCTGTGTAAAATTATAGCTGACTAGGCCCCTTGGGATGGCTAGAGCTTGCCTGTCTAAAACCTATCCCTTTCTAACAACCAGCAGTGAAAGTTAAAGGTAGAACAACAAATTATAAACCAAAGTAAATCTTCTTGCTCCAAGCTATCCTTTCCTTCCTACAAAAAGTGAAAAACCATGAAAGAAATAAAATATAAATTCAAATAAAACTTCTCTTACCAGTCAACTCCACACTAAATCACAAACCAAGATAGGATTGTTTAGATAAGCTATATAACATATAGATATGATCTCTAAATACTGCACAAACAATACCAGGATACAGTAAGTGATGCAGTAAGTTGGTTAATGATCCCTTAGGAGCTGGATCATGCCCATCTGGACTATTCAGTTATGAACTGCCTGATGATGCACCATGATATGTTTCATTTTTATAATGCACTCAACCTCAAAGGTCATGGTGTGTCTTTTACATGGAGTGACTGCTCATTTGTACTTGAACAACCCAGACAAAAGACATTGTCTGCCAATAGGATATTTATTACTCCAATAATGAAATATAGCATCCCAGATAAGATCGACAGTCTCAGAAATACCGGCTTCTGTTGACTGGCACACAGAGGCTACCTGTATCCAGCTGTATTACAATAGGTCTTGTCCTTGCTTGCTGTTGATGCAGCAGAAGTGACATTCAGCATGGACTCCCTTGCTAACGGTGATATGTGTGTTTGGTTATTCTTATTATCGGTGATATGTGTGTTTGGTTATTCTTATTATCGGTGATATGTGTGTTTGGTTATTCTTATTATCGGTGATATGTGTGTTTGGTTATTCTTATTATCGGTGATATGTGTGTGGTTATTCTTATTATCGTGATATGTGTTTGGTTATTCTTATTATCGTGATATGTGTGTTTGGTTATTCTTATTATCGGTGATATGTGGTTTATTCTTATTATCGGTGATATGTGTGTTTGGTTATTCTTATTATCGGTGATATGTGTGTTTGGTTATTCTTATTATCGGTGATGTGTGTTTGGTTATTCTTATTATCAGTGATATGTGTGTTTGGTTATTCTTATTATCGGTGATATGTGTGTTTGGTTATTCTTATTATGTGTTATGAAATGAGCTGACTTTATTTACTCTTTTGTACTTTTAGTGGTGCTGCTCTCAGCAGGAATGCATGCGCCTTTATTTTCCATAAATCATTTTTTAAAAGAGGAGAGGTGGATATGGAAGAAAAGTGGGATTCAGCTATAAAAATCAGAAATAAACCAAAGCAACTAGTAACTGACTAAGGAAAGGGGACGTTGGAAAGCAGATTAAATGCTAAGGGCAGAATAATTAAAATGTAGAGAAGACAAAAAGTGTATAAGTCGGTTATTTTGTTGAGAAGCGTAGAGCTAAAGTAAAACGAATAAATTTGTCACATTGTAAGAAGGCACATGCATTATAAAGGTACAATGTGAGCTGCTCTACATGCTGCTTTGGATGAAACAATACTAGAGTGTGAAAAAGTGGTAAGACAGGTAATTATGGCCCAGACTGTGCCAAGAAAAGGGATAGCTGTGATCAGTCATTATAGCCACACAACTGACACATATATGTGAACATACACACCGTGCATATGATTTGTGTTTCACCCCACACATACACATTTTGACATCTTTTTGTCTCTCTATATCTTTAATTAGGCACAGTCTCCAACCCCGGACTCCTTACTACAAATGAAGAAAGGAGGTCCTGCTGGGTTTACTAAATATGTGTCATGCAGTATTATCTCCCCCTTTTTCATCTGTTAGAAACCTTGCATTATGTTCCTTGTCTCATGAACATACACACACACACACACACACACACACACACACACACACACACACACACACACACACACACACACACACACACATGTCCTAGTGTTTCTGTCAACTACTCATGGTTTCCCACCTTTAGGTCTCCAGATATATTTATACACTGATCTCTCAGTCTCTCCATCTCACTGAAGTGTCTGACAGTATCTCACACCCTAATATATTCTTAGGTATTTACAATAAGTTTAAGGCATAATTTTAGACTTCCACATATGGTTATAACCTGTTATTTTTATACACCTCTGTTAACTTCCCAGACATCTTTTCATTTAGTCTAGTCTACCTAGTATCTTGCCTTCCTCTGTATAACTGTACCTTCTGTCTGGAGGCAGAACAAATGCTTAAACATGCACTAAACAGCCATCAGCCAAGGATGCATTCCTAATTCTTCTCACTGGCTGACTCAGTTTTTGTTGACTAAACTTGTTTCACTATTTTAAGCCTTAACACTCATAACATTTCTAAACCTCTTAATCAACAATTGTCCAATCCAATTCTCATAATGCACAGCGAGTTTATTAAGCTCCTATATGGAATAGATGCACAGACTATGAAAGTCTATCATGTCTTAATCTGAAGAACCTTCCAGATGGATCTTGTTCCCCAGCTGAAACAATCTGACAGTGCAGGTTAGTTGGCAAAAACTTTATGCATTAGACCTGTTGTATATGTGCAGGTAGGCACATGCAGAATAAGTATGTGAACATGCATACAAGCTAGACACATCTGTGTATATGTGAATGTGATAAGTAAGGCAGCAGTGCAGCTTACAGTTCTATGCATTTATTAGTGTCATGTAACTATGCTAAGGGAAAATGTGCAACTGGTGATGACAGTAGCTACACTGGAGTGCAACAGGGGAGGAAAAACCCTGTGCTGGCTAAGGTAACCGAGCAGGTGGCTATATTAGTATAATGTGAAATAAAAAGGGACTAAATGTGACTGTGCATGATGAAAGGATATTCTCAAGTATTCATTTTACAAAATGACACAAGCAATGTGAGTTTAAACATGCATATAGTACTGTTTAAGATAACAGTATGTGCATTCTCTCAACTGTCCAGAATTTCACAGAATGTCCACATTTTTGCCCTATACATAAAACATGTTCCTCGTGAAATTTGTCTTTTTCCGGTAAATCACTGAGGATTGAAGGCACTAAATAATGACAGGCATTTCAGTTTCGGACTTCAACAGTTCACAGGTAAATACTAGGCTATCATTCTGCAGACTATTCTGCAGACTATTACATGCCTAGTCAATAACCACAGGCCAGAATTAAACCTTGCACTCTGCTTCTGTGAGGCAAAGTCCTAAACCATTATGCCAAAACCTCCACAAAAATGCATGCCAATGCAAAACCTGTTAGTCTAACAACTTAGGTTCATAGGATAATACTAAGCTATTGGTTTGGAGTCCCTTATAAGCCTTGCCAAGAATTTCTCCCATGTTCACACAAAGTCAGCACCTGTTTTCCCTGTCCAGCAGGGACACAGGTGGGATCTCAAGGGTATATTTTTTGTTTCCCATTCAGTAGTCCAGGTTCCTCTAAAACAGGGCTAGTCAGGTACTTTTCTTGGCATGGAGAGGAAGCCTATTCCACAGATGAGGGAGTCACTGGGACACAAATCTATCTCACCAACAAGTTCTATTAATGTGACAGACCAGGTTGAGCCCTTGCGTGCAGATTGCACAAGTGAAGTTTGACTTATGGATATGCAGCAACTCCATCAAGGTTGAGGCTGAGACGACCTTGTATGCCAGACACAGTCTGTATGAAACTGAGTAGAGGGACAGGGCTTTTAGCCTATCTGTATAGGATAGGTGTTTAACCTCTGTGGTCTTTCCAAGTGCTGCATGTACTAGGGAAGGTACATGCCGAAGGAGGCATTGTACTTAATATAGGGTCTGACAAGGGAGGAGTACAGGGATGTTATGACCTCCTTGTTGCTGGATGAAATACCCTTACTGATGAGATGGGCTATGTAGAAAGCCTTCCATACATTGGAGACAACATGGTGGTCAAAAATCAGGTTGTTATCAGCCTGGGTGCCCAAGTCCCTCATGACTGATTGTGTGCTTAGTACATTGTTATTAATGTGATAATTAGAGGGGACACCATTTTCCGCAAAGGGGATAATTATGCATTTCTTGGCATTCAGTTTGAGGCCATGCTTTTGGCACCAGTCATTAGTTTGATTAAGACCCTCTTGGAGGATGTTCACATTACTAGGAGAATTTATGACAGTGCCCAGCTTACAGTCAGCTGCAAACTGGGTCAGCCACAGACCACTGGTTTTGGCTTGCATGTCAGAAAAGTATATCCCAAACAACAGAGGCCCTAAGACCGATCCTTGGGGTATACCACATGTTATGGGTCTACTACAAGAGGTGGCTTCCCCTATTTTGACTGAGTGGGTTCTAACAGAGTGCCAGTTAACTATCCATCCAGTAACATATGGGTTGATGCCTAGCTGGGAGAGTTTATCTATTATGCATGAGTGGGGAACAGTGTGAACTATTTGGCTAGGTCAAGGTAGGTGGTGTGCACTGTCTTGCCCTCATCCATGGCTTTTGTGACTGTTTTGAAGAAGGAAACCAAGTTTAACCAGCATGATCTCATTTTGACAAAACCAAACTGTGCGGGATCAAGCATTTAGAGTTTGCCAATTCCTTGTTTATAAGGTCCATAATAATGCATTCCATAGCCTTGCAGATCAGGTTAGTTAGGCTGATTGGCTTATAATTACCTTTGTGCAGAGGGATGACAGTGGCTGTTCTCCATTCTGGTGGGACAAAGCTGGTGTACAGGCTTTGGTTGAATAGTGTGCCTAGTGGTGCTGAAAGCTCTTGCCTGAGTTCATGTAGGACAAAGCCAGGGATGTCGTCAGGTCCCATGGAGGCTGTATTTTTTGCCTTTGAGAGGGCATTAATAACCTGATCCCTGGTGATGAGGGGGGGACAGGTGCTGGGGATGTCTTGGTTTACTGATGGGGGGAGAAATTTTCACTGAACTTGGCTGCCAGCAGGTTGGCTATATTGTATCTATGGTATTTGTGTATGTGGTTTTCTTGACCACCAGTTCAGAGGAAGACTTAAAATCCTGGGGTATTCAGCATATTACAGAGTACAACAGAATGTATGAGTTGTGTAAAGCTTGATCTGAAGAGTTTTCAAGCATTACTGAATAAAAACTGCGATGAAAGAAATATGTTGAAACTTTTAAGTTAAGGCAATTACTTGAATAGACACTAAAAATTAATAAGAGTTTGAATAATGCAGAGACATTAAAAGTGTGTGCATGTGCTTTGCAGGACATAAAATTACCTATAAACAAAAAACATGTAACATTATTTTAAATGACTGTTATTAGTTTAAAATAAGAAAAATGAAGTCTTAGTGGCTTTATTTAAGAATGCACACTTATTGACCATTTGAGAAACACTTGAATTCCAAGACCTTGATAAAAGTAGAATGTTTCAGGTTTCATAAAAGAAAATGGTATGAAAGTATTCAGGAGTACAAGAATGATCTATATAGACTGACTGAGTATTGAAAACTTTTAGAAAGCTAACTGATACATTGAGACAAATTTGCATGAGGCATATATTATGAAAATATGTGACAGAGACTGGTTTTACATGAAGATTATACATTGTATCAATCATTAAATACAGTAGGATTACTAGATGTATCAGCCAAAGACATGGTAGACAGACAGAATGTGCTGCAAACATTGCCTATCAACTGTCCTGGGAAGTAAATATGACAGTGTAGCAGACTTTCAAATAAGGCTGATATGCATTAGTTAAAGCAAAAAGACTGAAGGAAATGGTATTATTATAAGGGACACAGTGAGAAACTGTATCAGTAGAAAAACAACAGAAACAAAGTAAATGTCAGATACAGCATGCAAACAGCAGGGCATGATTTATGATATTTGCACAACATTGCTGGAGCGGAAATGTGAAGAACCATGAGGCAAACATGAAGTAGAGATAGAAAATAGGCACTGACCTCATGCATTGTAAGTTAGATAGACACGGGCAGTTAGGAAGGGGAATTACTAGGATTTTTGATTTTTTATATTTCTCCACAAGCCGTTCCTCCTTTTAAACTTTCACCTGCTTGGTGTTTATACTTATTTCCTTATGTTTTTCAGACATTTGAATTTAGTCTGTAATGTCTATTATAACTGTTTTGCAGCAAATTATTTAATAATTAGTTTTAATAATTTTTTTCTGGTCTGATCTTGTCTCCTCCTCTTTTCTCTTAAAAATGATCCCACTGTCCATGTAATACGTTTAAATGATATTATGACTGTATGTCTTGTTTATTCCTTTCACATGCATTGTGATCTCGATTTCTTTCCCTAATTCCTAATATGTTACTGGATAGATGTCTTGTCTTCATTTATCTCTATGTTTGTGTGCATTTCTTGCTTTATTTATTTATTTATTTTTGTTTCCTCACTATGCTTTAAACTTTCTACAAAAACAAGAATGGCTTTTTTCCCTTTCTGGTTTACTTATTTGCACTGTGAAAATGTTTAGATTCTATTATTTGACCCTTTGAAAGATGTTTCCTGTTCCTGGGTAACTCTTTTTGAAATTCTACCCTTAGCTTTTATTCAGACATATTTAGTTTGCATAAATGATTGTTTTGAAATCCATGATTTTTTGTAGTTCCATAGCTTGATTTCCTCTACTGCCTACAAGGTAAACTGTGGTAAGGATGGTGATTAGAACAGAAATGGTAATGTGGTGATAAACTGGAAAAAATACACAATTTTCATGGTCAAAATTACATCTGTTGTAGAAAGCACAGAAATAGTTATCACCACCTTGTCTGTCATGCAAATTACTAATTTAAATACAATTTTTGTAAATAAGTGCTTTACTGGCCATTTTAGCTAAACACAATGCACTGTGTGACTTATCTATTTGAGATGAGCATTACACTTATAGCAGAGAGGCTGAAATTCACAGTGAACCCCCTGAATTACATTCCAGGACCAAATAAGAAGTAAATACATGCAGGCACAAAATGTTTTTTACTACCTTATAAATAACTTAAGAATCATCCTGTGATGATGTGAGGTATTGCCAGCAATGCCAGGAGAAGTAAACCAGTGGATGTATAACATATGCCATCACAGCTAGTTGGAATTCAGTAAAGAATTATATCTTATTTGAATATCAAACTGATTTGTACAGATGCTTGTGTTGAAAATGTATTTGTAAAGTTGTTTGTGTTAAAAATGTATCAGCAGTGTGTCCTGTTAGAGGAAGAAATGTACATGTATTACTGTAGCTGGTGAAATGTATACGTTGTAACAGAGGATACTTGTTGAAAAGAGGTTAATCACAATCCACCTGACTTTGGAAAATAGTAAGGAAATAAATTACTTAATTTAGATCATAAAGATTGTATCTTAAAGTTCTCAATGCAGCCAGAGACAAAAAGTTTGTACTAGGAAGCTTCCTTTCCTGCATTGTCATTGGGGGTGAACGAATTACTACTCTGGAAGGGTAGAGGTTTGAAATTGTTTTATGACTTCCAGGAGCTGCAGCAGATCTTAGCAAGGTGCGCTGTGTATGTATTATTGATGCATATGTGATGAATCCTGACAGCTTCTAGCGAAGGGGGGAAACATGGGGACCAGAAGTCAGATGACCAGATATATGTGATGTCATTCTGTAATTCATCACTAAAAATAATGTTTAATACTAAGGTGAAACTGAAGTCTCAGGACACTCTGTTTTTGTAACCTGACAAAGAAGAATCTCTCAACTACTACATCTTGCCTTGCTGTAGTACATAACTAGGGAATAATAATTCCTTAGATCAGTCAGGCAAATATAGTGCGATTAGTTAAGTATTGTTTTTCTGTAACTGTGTGAACCTGTCCACCAATTTTATTTTTAATATTTCCTGTGACTGAATCTCTGGTGTTTATTGTAAATGGATATTTAGTATTTTCATGTTATTTTATTATTTATTATTAAATATATTTAAACCTGGATTTTGGGGAGTCTGGTGGCAATGTATATTATAGTCTGGGCAGTAGGGAACCTAGCTAGTAAATTTGTGCCAGGCTTTCCCAGGTGTGTGTGTGTCTGTGTGTGTGTGTGTGTGTGTGTGTGTGTGTGTGTGTGTGTGTGTGTGTGTGTGTGTGTGTGTGTGTGTGTGTGTGTGTGTGTGTGTGTGTGTGTGTGTGTGTGTGTCAGCAACTTGGACCAGGGACATGAAGCACTGGTTTCACAGATAGGGTGCTGGAAGACTTGACCTGAAGACTCGGCTGAGGTCTCAACCCTATAGCTGTACCAGTGAGGAGTCTTATTGGGGATCTGAAGGGAGACAGATAGAGAAGTCCAGACCCCAGACTTGAGTGTGTTCCCTATGTGGTCTTAAGGGAATTTGTGCTTGATACAGAGAGCTGTGTCTGTAAGTACTGGGTATATCCATTTTTCTTCCAAGTGAACATCCCTCTGCAGTGTCAGTGGTGAGAATTCAGGCTCCTTGCTTACTGGCCCAGACAGGGGATGTCACACATCCAACTTACTTTTGTTATATTGATGCCAGGCTGTACTGATCCTGTCCTAACAAAGTGGGAGAAATCCCTGTAAGATTAAGAGTAGAGGGTGATCAGTAAGCTAAAATCATGGAAAAAGACAAAATGCAGTCATCATTGTTATATATTTCTTATCTCTATTGTGAAATTGTAAGGATGGATCTTTAGCATCTCAGGAGTATGTATATGACAATGAAGACAATGCTCTGTTGCATTCATTCTTGTGTTAATCATCTTTGTCAACTGAAAACGATGCTTGTCCAACAAATTAGCTATAGCAGCATTGTTCCTCGTTTTGTTCTGTAATACAGTAACAGGAAAACCCAGGTCTTTTTTCACAATGTTCTGCACAGCAGTTTCACCCTGAGAAATTAAAAGCAGAGGTAGAAATAATAAGTAACTTAATTATGAATGCTCCCTCATGTTGCCCTTTTAACTTGGCTATTTTAATTCCAAGATTACTTTAGTTCTTTGTTTCCATTCAGAGAATTCAGAGATCTGCGTTGTCTGTGAGATATTTCTTCAGGGCTTAGTGACTATAAAAATCAAAATTATACAAAGAAATGCTAGGGAAGGTTATGTTTAATGGTACTCTTATATTCTAGTACTCACCCCCAATCATACAAACATCTAGATGTTTTCACATTCTTTTGCAGTGTGAGATTTTAATCTGTGGAGGCTCCGGAGAAAATCATTTCAGTCAAGCTATTAGTCAAGCTTTTGATCAGGATAACCATTGCAACTTAATCCAGTATATTACAGGCTACCACCTTATCAGCTGTTTTGTTTTACTTCTTGTAACCAGTATTTGTTGTCTTAGTGCTTAGGAGTAATAAATTCATGCTAGCCTATCAATGTTCTCCACCATTCTGTCTCTCTCTCTCTCTCTCTCTATTTCTCTGTCTTTCTCACACCTCCATTCATTGCAAAACCTTTCAGATAGAAATCCCAGCAATGAGATGTCACCTGGTTTATCAGAAAAATCATTATTTGATATATTCCAAGTGTAGAAGCCTTCTCCATTTCTACAAACTCTCATTTTGGTTCCAGTGATCTGACCAGTGTTCTACTGAAGACCACGGATTCCAGCCCCTGTTAACGTCTCTCTCCTTTTCTTTTTTCTTTATTTGACAGTTGTGGCTAACCTGGTTAAGATAAAATGTTCATTTTTTATTCTACTCTCTGAAGTAGAAATAAGCTTATGTTCCCCCTGCCTCTATTAAACTTATTCTGATGAATTACATTTGTCAGTTTGAACATAGCTCTTACTGCTGCACTGTTATTACATATGTGTGCTCATTACCTACAGATCAGTGAGTGCTTGTGAGACTTCAGAGTATTTATATTTAAATTACTGCAGAGTGTTGTGTGCTTTCACACAGTGAAGGTACTTATTGTATACTAGAATCATGGATGCAACTGCTAGACTTATGCATAGCACATGAAGTAATATTGCCTTACAACTGAAAAATAATATGAGAAGTGAGGCATATATGACACAGGGGGGCTCCACACCGGTGAGTAAATATTCAGTGAAGAAGTAGCTTTGTCTCTGAATTTAATTTTTCTAAAGACCTGTTTGCCTCTGCCTGCTTTATTCATTATTAACTTATTTATTCTCATGATCACATATGGCATCAGGGAAAAGTACAGTGGAGCTCTACAATGAAGTCAAGGTTTTTCTTTTATTTTCCTACCAAGAACATTTAAGACACAATGCTTTTCCTTCTACTGTTTTTTGTTTTTTAATATGACTGCTGCAATACTGAAATGTATAATGTTATTTGCTACTGGCACCATTTCCACTGAAAGTTTACCTCAATAAGTTTGCTTTTGCAGAGAAAAGACCATTAGCTTTAATTCACTTGAAATTATTTACTTTCTGTTGAGTTGGATGCATCCATCTCAATTTTCAACTTTTGGAAAGTCACCTCTTCAAGATTTTGGCTTGATATAGCACCCATCAAATGACCATTTTAAAACTGCAGAAAGAAGCAGGAATGGAGAAACAATTTGGCAGCTCTAAAATATAAATTGCAGGCATATTGTAAGTCAAAGAAGAATGTATGTCTTTTCGACTTTTCCCAGTTTAGGGGTCGCCACAGCAGAACTCCGGTCCGCTAATGATTGGCAGTAGATTTTTTATGGTACCGAGTTGCTAGCCCAACACCCAACCTTCAGCGAAGGCATGCCCATTCAGGCATGTCTTTCAGAGGCCACTCGACCACGGGGAGGACATGCAGACTCCACACAGAATGCACTACAGCTGTGAATCGAACAGGTGAACTTCTTGCTGTGAGGCAACAATGCTACCACTGTACCTCCATGGTGCAAGTCGACTTGCAAGTCAAAGAAGAATGTACCCTATAAAAACATTTGTTTTTCACAAGAAATCAAGATGTCTAATGATAAATTGATGAATATGGTACGAAGATGAGACACATGGCGCATGACTGTGAACTTGCTGTGTGGCTCCTAAATTAGAGACAAAACAATATTTGGCATAAAAAATGACTACATAAGAGATAGAATACTAATAGAATCAGCTCCGACACTGGAAAAAACATATATGTGTGTTGTGCTGGCAAATTGTCTTGTATATAGTTAAAATCAATAACTGAGGATTTGTAAGTGTGGAAGATAATGAAGGCATAAATAAGTCTAGAAGCTGCAATAAAATCAAAAGGAGTACAGCATGTCTCCCATTCTGAAAAAAAAAAAAAAAATAGCCTGGTAACAAATTAGCAGAAAGGAGTCATGCCCAGACAAGAAGGAATGTAAAGCAAACAATCAAGTTTGTAGAATATGCTGAGGTGCTGGCCAGTGTGTGTGTGTGTGTGTGTGTGTGTGTGTGTGTGTGTGTGTGTGTGTGTGTGTGTGTGTGTTTAACTAAGACGTTGCAACAGCTGAATATTAATGCCCTGTAGGGAAAAAAAACTGCTGAAGGGAGTACAGAAGAGATGCAGTTTGTGGATATTTTGCAGATTAATGGCAGTGTGTAAAAGAGAACTTTGTAGAAAAAAAAAAAGTCTTTCAATAAAGTTGAAATCGAATACCAGAAGAATTTTGAAGAAGCATGGACCTGGAAAATATGGCTAAATGATAAAGCTATTACGCTTAAGCTGGCCATTAATTGCCAGTGTAACATAATGCCTGAATCTACATTTGGAATTCTATATCTCAGCTTCAAGTAAATCTGCATGCATGTGATTATCATACTCTGAACACAAGTTGAAGGCTGCAGGCTAAATATGGTTGACTTGCATTTATAGGAATGGAGTATATATGCAGATTTGTAACTCTGCAATTTCACTTCAAGCACTCTGAATATATTGGGCAAAGTTACTTGTTAGTCTCTGGGCATGACTCAGAGAATTCAAGTAGTACAAGTAGAAAATATTTATTAAAGTGAAGTTTATAGTCAAACTGTGCAGAATCTGGTTAACAGAGAAATGCAGCATACTTCTATGATGCAGTTTAGTGACAATGTGAATGCACAGTTTGCATTTTTACAGAGACATACAGAATATTTGACATCTCAGTCATTCATAATGTTTTAGTAATGTGAAGGTAAACACAACGCAGAAACTAATTTGAGTCACAAAACAAGTGGATTGAATAAAATGTATAATTTTCAGAGGTTTTCATACAAAAACTATAAAGACTACTCAATGTTAAGAGTGTAAATAGATGTCTAAAATGGATGTTATTAATGCCAACACACTAGCCCAAATTGTAAAACTACCCACTAGAGGTTTAATATCCTAACCTTGTCCTTACCAACCTAGCATCTGCCTGCATCCCACCTTACATCTCCACAACCCTGGTTAAATCTGACTACAAGTAAGTCACCTTCAGTAACAAGCCTAGGTGTACCACCATACCACCAAATGACACTGTCTTTATGGACTTAACAAGGGCAAACCTGCTTCAGCTTGTAGAAGAGCTATATACAATTCCCAACAATCCCCAGCTAATGGGCCCGACTGATAGGGCTACTGCAGTCAACTCCACCTGTTACCGATACCTTAATAGCTGCATAGAAAAGTCAGTACCTGTCTTGTCCTAAATGTAATGGTAAATTCATGAATAAACCTGTCTGGTAGAATTTCTGTATTATAAATTGCTTAACAAAAGTAAGAAATTCCCATCTCCTTACCTGAGGACCAAACTAAAACATCCCATCAAGGATCTTAAGAGTGATATTAAAAAAATATAAAGCAGAGTATGAGCTTAAGGTACTACAGATACCAAAGGAAACTGCAAATCTTTCATCCAATATGTCAGAAAATAAATAATGTCCAATAATGCACTAAGCTAATCTATAATGATATTACATATTCTAATCACAAAGATATAGCCAGTATATTAGCAGACCAATTTAGTGCTAACTTTACCCACATTATTTTCCCTGGTATCCCTGAAAATTTAGTTTCCCCTAAAATCACATTGGATTCAGTCTTGAAATCCCTGCTAAAGACTAAAAATAATACTTTCATGGGATCAGACAACATATCGAGCTGCATTTTTAACTTTACCTAGTGTGCACTAGCTGAATCTCTACCTAAACTGTTCACCCTCAGCCTACCCCCAGGAATTGTTGCTGATGCCTCAAAAACAAGTAGTATGACTCCTCTACACAAGGGTGGTCCATCAGCCTCACCAGCATTATCTGCAAAGCCATGGAATGTATTGTACCACAGCTCATTTCTGCAGACACAGCTACTTAACTGATGTAGACCCCCAATAGGTCCAAGCTTTGTTTCTGAAAATATTAAGCCTATAACAAATGAGACAGTGAGAGAAAGGGCCAGCTTATGAAGCACAAACATCACAAGATAAATAACTATGTTGCAACTTATCATTTTCAAGATGGAAGTAGGAGGCAGTGGCTAATTTTGATAGTAGCCTATTCCACTAAATCTTATGAAATCAAATGTTATTTGAACTGGAGTGCGGATTGCATACTTCAAGTTTTTGATACCATTGCCAGCTGGGTTCAGTTTTGTTGGATGTAATGAAATGGGTTTAGAAAATAGAGCTAATTGTGGAATACAGATATTCTCACAACCCACTCTTTTAGCATCCAGTATCCCAGACAATTCACAATAAAGAAATTATACAGGAAGTGACAATTTCTCTGGGCTGTTTGGGCTCCATTCTTTTTATAAAAGCAATTTAGTTTTAATGGACTGCTCTGAGTCTGATTGACCAAGACACAGGTCTGATGAGACTGTTGAAGATTATTTGGTTGGAAAGAATATAAATGAATTTGGGTACAAAATTGTACGTTAAGAAGCATTCTTTCAGACTTTATTTAAATTAACATTTTTTAGGGCTGTGGTAGCTTTACTGCATGCTTTCATTGATCAGGTCCACAATGGTCCATTCTGGAAAAAATATATAAAGTGCGTTTGGACTAAAAGCACTTTTTTCATCAAACTTTTTTATGTAGAAAGGGTTCACTGATATAGGGTTTGAAAACATATAGTTAATAATTAATGCCACTAAGTCTTTAAATCCCAGATCTTAGCAGAGTCCACACACAAAGATCATTGGTGGGGGATGGTTCAAATGCAACACCACAAGTATTTGTTGTCAGCTGACATAAGTGCTCATTTTAAATACCTACACCATTTCTTTTGAGCTGAATCATAGGCCAGGCTTGTTATATTAATCTTCATAACATAGACACAAAGATGTAAAAATCTTGGTCAAGGCTATGAGATAGCACACCATAACACTAGATGCATGACTAACAGATCACTGCTGTAGGATTTACCTGATGGGGATATTTGTAGGATGCAATCTGTGGCCAGCTTTTTCAGTAGGCAGATATTATCTGTTCTGCAGAATTACATTTTTGAGCCAAAGTTTTTAAGACAGTTTCCCCACTGCAATTAAAAGCATGTGTAACCTCATTTCTGTTCTTTTTTCCCCAGAGAAGACTGCAAAAGCACAGCACAATCAAACGTCCTTCAGCCAGGCTAAAATAACAGGAAAACAATGGAGTCTGTAAGTATAAGAGCAATACCTAACTGTTCAAATATATGAGTGTAACCATATGAAGACACCAAATCTAGTTGCTTCTTATATAATAAAATGCAACATCAATTACAACTGCCTTTAATAGTCCATAAATGGATTGGTAGAGAATGAAAAAGATCTACTGAAAAGCAGATCAGTTACTAGACCCAAAAAAAGAGTATGGAAGGGAGCCTATTCTATACTAATGATTCTGCTATTTATACATTTACTCTTGTAGTGCATTATTATACAACTGTACCATGTATATAGCAAGAGTCATTTTATGATTGGAGATTATAGAGAAGAGCCGCTCATAGGCTTCATAGTGGAAGCCAGTGAATTAATAATTCTTTATTTATTCATTCATTTAAATGTTCTTGACCAGGCTATTCTCACTAGACCATTAGCATCTTTTTGGGAGAGACCCATGGTGGTGTTTATATATTACATACAAAACTGCAACTAGCAAAGCCTTCTGTTTCCCTAGACTGGACATTCGACTTGTTTTGCAATGAAAATGTGTGGATGAATGACTGAGCTGCAGCCTCCTAACTATTTTGTGCAGATACATTTCTAAAAAAGAGTTATGTAGAAGCTGCTGATCAGGTGCATTGACCCTTAACCTGCCCAAACTAAAGGTTTGGTATACTTATAATAGCAGAAAGCAGTGCCATTTGCCAACCACTTGGAAAGGGGCTGCATCATTATGGATGATTATTTTCATTGTTTGTGGGAGATATAAACAGGTGATACATTTATATAATGATTTTTGTTCCTTCACAGGTATTATCTCATGGTCTAAAATATATCCTTGTAGTGCAGGATTCTTTTCCCATTGCTTCCCTGTTTGTGATGTAAAACTGGAAGCTGTAAAGGTTGATTCAGGGTAAATTCCAATACTACTTCAGTCATAAATTATTTTATCTTAAAGACACACTTTCAATGTGGAAAACTGTGTAATGGTCCCCGTACATTAAACCTAGCAACTCAGAAATCCTTCAAGTTTAGGTAACAGACACCTGAAATAAAATTAAGACATCAATTTCAGCTCAAAAGAGTATATAGGTTCAAATGCAGATGAAGTCATGTTGCCTAAAACAAAATTTTAATCCCAACTTGGAGACACTTCATTTATTAAACATCTTAAATGTAAAACATTCATTCATTCTTTCATGTTGGCATCATTCCTGGCACATCATAGGCAATAATTCTGGATAGGACACCAGTGTGTCACAGTTAATATAAAACAACCTTTAGAAATTACTTATCACACGTGTTTGTATCTGAAGATGACTCTCTGGTTAAGCAGGCCGATATGGCTGAAGGATGCAACTTAACAGATGAGCAAGCAAACCTTGTACAGAAAAATGATGCCACATAGTATTTCAGTTGCTCAGATGTAATACTATCTCTGCCTTGATTGGACATACGCGTGCATAGTATGAAAACTCTAAAATACCTAGAAGGATAATCTTCTCGTAGCTTCTTTCAGAATAGATAAAATCACCTTAAAGAATAAATGGCTAGAAATTAGCAGAAGACCTTTTTATGCTAAGTAGAGTCGAGAGAGATGCAGAACTTTTAACTCCTACCTAAGTACTTGTATTTAAAAATCACATTTCCAGAAGCTGTTTAAGTGACTGACTGCTGATTTATTGTTTTATTTTACATTTATTTGCATTTAAGGCTGAAATTACTGCATTTGCTCAAATTGTCTTGCTTTTGACTGACTGACTTGAAATCACTTTCTCTAGCTAGATTGTTAAAGTTGTTTTGTGGCAGCGAATACTCTCAAGCAATCTTTTTCATTTTTTTTTACAGCAGGAGGACTACCTGAGTTGGGAAACACATAAGAAAGCTGTACGTGTAGTTGTTTTATTGACCAGAGATCTTAGAAGTCAGTTACCTGTGTCTTAAGTGCTTGTATAAATTTGACACATTTGTACGACTCTTGGCTCATTCCCACAGAGCTCAGCAATGGTTGGTGTCCTTGCCTGTGCTTCTGAAATGATTTCATTGCATCACATGATATCCAGGCAAAAGCTAAGTACGTGTAATTAAAAAATCACACTTTAAGATTGACTACTGATTTTTTTGTTTTATTTTGCATTTATCTGCATTTTGCAGATGATTGCAAGCTGAGAGCAATCATAGCTCCCCCCAAATGACTGGGGCCAAAGCTATAGCCTAATGCTCAATGACATGAACTGCATAATAATACCTTTTGGGAAGTGGGTCACCCTGGGAAAAAACTCATCAATAAAGCACCTGTAAAAGTACACAGAGGTCAGGAATTTAGGGAATCATGTAGAAGGTAACCTGGCTTTTGCCCAATGTGTGTCTAAGGTAGTAAGCAAATCTTTCTATGTCACTCAATGTATAAGGTATGGCAGGGCATCTAGGTCCAGAGAAGTCATTGTTTCACCATAATCAGCCCACATCAAACCCATCATTGAGTATAATGCTCACTTTAGTATATATCTTACAGAGCACATGCAACAAATGAAATACCCACAGAGGTACCTTACAAAAAGAATATAGGGTGTAAACAACATGCCCTGTGCAGATTGCCTCAAAGCCCTATCCATATAATCTGTATCCTACAGAATGCTGAAAGGTGATTCATGCCTGGAATACAAGGCATCCTTGGATCGGCCCTGATCGACCTTTTGCATATCCATAAATGAAAAGCATCAGAGCTACTAGATTCAAAAATTCAAACAAAAATTTAAACTTTACATGTGATTTAAATAGGACACTTTGGATAGACTGGTATGTACCAAAAATAATTCCCATTCTCTGGAATAGGCTTAATTCATGTTAAGCCTTTCCCTAACCCTATACAAGTGTAACCTGGAATAGTGGATGGGAAATTGGAAATTCACCCCTGGTCTGACACCGCTGTCTCAGATCAACAGAGGCACTAGTATATACCCCTTAAAGCTATTTCGGCCCCAGTGGTTGTTAGCCTAGTGTATACCTATGAACCTATAAAAATAGCAGGCTGAACTCTAATTATTTATTCATCTATTCTTCTATTTCCACTAGTTTCTCACTTATTTATAGATGTCATTATTTGTAATCTTATCAAAGAAACCTTTACAAATAAAGGAAGACATGAACTCTTAACATGTTTTGGAATATTCTGGCCACTGAATGGATCTGCCCCATGCAAAACTGGATAATTCTATCATTGTTTGAATCTGGTTTCAAGTCAGAGGGAAATCACAGAGGTTAAATTCCATGCTTTTTTAAGAAAATTATGTCTAATTTCTGAATATCGGGTACGTCACCTAGTCTAGATTCTGGAAAATGTGAACTATTGCTTATAATGTAGAATCCAGGGTTCTACAGGCTGTACTTAAATCTTACCATTTTCAAAAGGAGTGTAAATCCGAACTCCATGAGGTCTCATGTGGGCAAATACTGAGACAAGGCACTTGTAAAATACTTTGGTACATTAGAAAGGCCCAAAAGCAAAGCGTCAAACTAAAGTGAGACTCGTCCATCCTCAACCCAAGTAACTTCAGGACTAGAAGTAAAGTTGTGAGTCTTCCATACTCAGAATCACTAGAAAGGGACTGCAAGACTTGCAAAACAGTCTGTAGAATTAGCAGCTTGAATTTTTATTTATTTTTATGAAATTTTCAGGACTAAAAAAATCTCAATACACTTCATGTTTATTTTTTTTTTACATTTAATTTAAAAAATGAGTAAGCAGCTCTTTCTTGCTCTACTTCTAACCTAGCTCCTAGTTCTCTTTTTAGGATCTCCAGAAGGTTTTGAAGCCCTGGAATGGCCCTGGTAATTGATGATAGCAGTAAAAGGGATATGCCTGGAATTAGTTTATAGTAACTTCTACTAAGTACCTGATTGACACTACCTCTGCAATTCCCCAGTCTGACGTTGCCACACCAGTGGGGGCTTCAAAAAAGGAAAATCCACCTCTGATTTGCACTGCTTAAAATATGACAGGAAATAACTAATGATGGATTTGATGGCATACCTGTGAGGAGGAAGAAGGAAGATCTAGTCTTCTGAAAGGGAACACCGTACTTTTACTTTTGTTGTTCTAGTCTCCCTTTCCTTATGCTTATGTTTTCCTAGGAAACATAGCCGGCCTTGGGCATAGGCCACTCTAGCAGGGATGCTTTTTCATTAATCTGGATGGTGTAGGTAGTCCAGGATGGGAGCACAGGGTGGTGTTGCAGGGGTTCTGTGTAGAACTTTTGGCTGAGACACTAGTTGACCAAAGGCTGGCCCTGCTAGTAAATTGTCTCTTATTATGAGCTTGCTATGTCTTGTTTGCCTTGTATGAAATCTCCAGTTTTAAGATGGCAATTTCACTCATATTATTAAATTAGTGCAGTGCGCAATTTCTACCATTTTCAATCATGTGAAAAATGTATTTCTAAGAAAGTCACCCAAAAACAAAGCTTTGTCAAAGGTAACATTTTGTGTTTTTCCTTTATATTATCAAGAAATAGCTGAGTCCTTAAGCAGTCATGTTTCCTAATGACAGTTCTTGAAGCAGCAGGTCAAAAATAAACACTGATTGCAGTGTAACCACAATCAGCCATGCAGTAGCTAATGTTGTCTGCAATATGTGTTGATTTTGAAGTCTTTTCTCCAATGGAAGCATCTGCAATATCTTCAATTAAGTCCTTTACTTGCTTCAAAACATAGATTTGGTAATATGTGAACTTGACACTCAGAGATTTAGAAGTGCAGACATTTTACCAAAACAATTAAGAACACTGCTTTATCTGTTGATGGTAGTTCTCTTAATGGGGTGGTGGGGTGGTGGGGGATGACTGACCCTTTAAGAGATTCTGATTCAGATGGGGATTGGCTAGACAGTGTATGCTTATAGAGTTAGTTATACTGATCACACACACACTATATTTATTAAAGTGATGTTTTAACAGCATTTTATCATATTTTTCATGTACTTACACTACAAAGTCTGCCAGGGTTCTTTGGTACAGGTGGCATAGATTCTAATTTCTGTCTCACGTTAAGAAATGTATAATGAAAAATAATCAATAAAAGGAATAATTTCAAGAAGCTTAGACTGATTCAGCTTTACAGGCTTTATATACCTTTGTTTATGGGAGGAAAAGAATTTTTAGTTGATCACTTAAAAGTGCATATGGTAGCAGTCATTAAAGTTTGATCTCACATGCCAGAATTATATCAGCCCATTCTGTTGAATTAATTTGACACTAAAAAAGAGGAAAGAGCCCTCCATATCCATTGTTCAAAGAACATTACTTGTTTCACTCACTATGACCTTGGTCAACCTCCAAGTAAGTTGCAAGTAGGGTTGAACCTACTTGATAGAATGGGCATCAGCTTATTTAATCACAGGTTCATAGGTAAGTACTAGACTAGTTGCCCTTGTGGGCCATTTTAAGCCCAACCAGTTTCCTTTTTTGTACTTAAATTCACCTATAGCATGTGATGTTAGATTGGCCTTACCCATCTCATGGATGATAATTATATATTGCCCCTAGTGAGAATAACTGGTATCATGCCACCGAAAATTTGAGGGGACCCATGCACGGGATAAAGCATTTTAAAGATGCCTCTCTCCATTAGTAGTGCATGAGGCAGTCCTGGAATAAATGTTCTGAGTCCTGTCTCTAGATCCAACTTATGCTTGAATATGGACAAGTATGAGCTTTGTTTTACATGAATGGGAGTTTGTACCACTCCTGTGGTATCCCCTGAGACATGAACCTGTCAAGGCTAACTTAAAAGTGACACAGTTGTACAATTAAAGAGCTTAAAGTGGTGCTTCATAAAATGATTGGAAACACCAAGACAGATGCCAAAAATCCTCCACATCATGGTCCGCAATATAGGGGGCACATAGAGTGACAAGCATTGCAGTCTTCATCTTCAGCCTCAGTTTCTGATGATGGGGCGTGGTCTCCCATATTCTTTTATACTGTATCTCCTAGAAGATGAGGATTTTGCTTCTATCACCAAAATCTGACACATCTTTTAAGTACCTCACTACAATGAGTTTGTAATCAATGAACACATGTACCTTGTATGCTCAGAGGAATGGGACCCAAACCTTTGACATCTACACCTCTGAGTAGGTGGAGGACATCTGATCTCTAAAAGAAAATGCCAGTTCTTCTTTAGACATCTGTCCCGCTGATGTCCAGTCCTTGCATGTCTTCACCAAAGTAGTTGGAAACACAATCTAATGAGGATCTGGAAGAATATGTCTGGTCGCTGGAATCAGATAAACAGAAAATGAAATAGCTGGTCTGAGATCTATGTTCTCACTATGTACTTTGTCACATTGTCTCTTTTTTTATTTTAGCAGAGATGGAGAAAGATAAAACCTTAACTTTTCCTTTACTTTCTTTCAAAGTGATTAAGTATCATTTTTCTGCATTTTCTTGCTGCCTTTAGCTAATTCCGCCTAAAACTCCAATTTTCTAGAGTTTCTGTGATTTAACATGCTTGTTTCAGCTACAATTTGTACTTATTTTACTGCCTGCACTTAAACAGGTAATTTAAACACAAAAACAACTTTGTTAGACTGTTGTATGCTACACACTCAAGGGTGATAGTCATTTCTGTGCATTTAAAGTGTTTATTTTTTATTGTATCTGCTTTATTTTCTGAAAAAAAAAATATATATATATATATACTTGTTTTCTCACCTTTCTAAGCTAGTATAGTCCAGTTTTCAGGTTAGTGCTGAATTCAGGGCTGTGTTACAAGTTTCTGTGTTTGCCCATACCTAACTTGGATATAAGGAAGTTTCTCTGTTCACTGTGAGAGAGGGAGCTTTGAGAAGCATATCTGTCCCTGGAGGAGTGGTTTCAGCCCAGAAATTAGTAGTTTATTGGCCATTTTGGGCTAATTTCTATCTCTTTTATTTCCCTGCCATAAAACCTGCATTTGCAAGTATACAGCTCAGCAAGCTCCTGCCTGGTGCCCTGCAGAGTTCTACAGCAGCAGAGAGACAAAAGAGACTTTTGAGTGATTAAGTATCATTTTTCTGCATTTTCTTGCTGTCTTTAGCTAATTCCGCCCAAAACGTTGATTTTCTAGAGTTTTTGTGATTTAAAAAGCTTGTTTCAGCTACATATTGTACTTATTTTACTGCCTGCACTTTAACAAAGTCATTTTTGTGTTTAAATTACCTGTTTAACTGTTGTAGGCTACACAATCTAGTGTGATAGCCATTTACGTGTATTTAAAGTGTTTTTTGATTATATCAACCTTATTTACTAAAAAAAAACAAAAAACAAAAAATATATACTTGTTTTCCCACCTTTCTAAGCTAGTATAGTCCAGTTTTTAGGTTAGTGCTGAATTCAGGGCTGTGTTACAAGTTTCTGTGTTTGCCCATACCTTGCATGGATAGAAGGAAGTTTCTTTGTTCGCTGTGAGAGAGAGAGAGCTCTGAGCAGCCTATCTATCCCTGGAGGAGTGGTTTCAGTCCAGAAATTAGTAGTTTATTGGCCATTTTGGGCTAATTTCTTTCTCTTTCATTTCCCTGCTATAAAACCCGCATTTGCAAGGTTTTGTGTGCCGGGCAGCGCCAGTTAACTATGGTATAACTATTCCCAGCTGCACAAAGTCTACTCTTCAATTTTTCCCTTGGAACTAGACAAACTTTCAACTTAAGCACTCAAACCATTCACTTCTCATATCGGCACTTGCTCAAAACTCACAGCAAGCACTAATAAACCGTAGCACTTGACACCCCCCCCCCATACTGTAGAGAAGGACAAGGCTCTCTATTCAACCTTACCAGCCAATCAGTAAAACAGCTCACTGTACCTATCCAGGCATGTCCAAAGGGCAGCTTCAGGTGTACTCTCTGGTCCACCTGGTGAATCTGGGCATTTTGAGGCAATGTTACAATTGCCTCATGTACACAGACAACCCTCTCCTCCTTCCACCAAACACTAATACATGCGAGAGATGCTATTATACAGCCAAACTGGAGGCTAAGCTCTCTCAACCAGAGACTGGACTAGGCAGTCAAGAGGAGAAGGGAATTACTTGCATCACACCACCAGTCTCACATAGACCTATGAAACCAGCATTGGCAAAAAACACACATAAATGCACAAAAACGTACTCAGGCTCTAAATAAAAATTTGCAGAAGCAACAGAGACCTCCAAAGCACACATCCAAGCATCCTCCATCCCCCAATACAAACCATGAAACACATACTTCACAAAACCAGTGTGCCACACAATCACAGCCCTTAAGGAAAAATAACATATCCAACACACTAGTAATAGGTGACTCTATAGTCAGGCACACTGACTTCCCACTCACTAGGCTGAACAAGGAGAAGGTTACTGTTAGCTGCCTGGTGGGTGCCAGGATCTGCCACATAACACAAGCACTCAGGTCACTCCAGAACAAGTACAAATATGACTCTGTCATTGTCTATGTTGGTGTGAATGACCTGAGCCGTACTTCCCTGGACTACATGAAAAGAGAAATGGAGGAGCTCTCTGATCACGTAGCCCAGGCCGGTATGACCCTGACCCTGAGTAGCATCCTGCCCTCACCAAGAATGATACCACGGTATAGAGAAAAAATTATCAATTTCAACAATTGGCTAAGCTTCTGGTGTCATTCAAAGCGGATCCAGTGTCTGTCAGCCTGGGATGACATTCTCGACAAGCCACGCTGCTTCGCTAGAGACGGCTTGCACCTGTCACCCTTAGGCTTTCGAATATTGGCCAAGGCTCTTGCCATCCCCATAGTGCCTTTTTTAGGCAAGGCTCAAAAGACAAACCCACCACTGTAAATAGCACAAGTAACAAAAAACTGAGGGTAATACTATTCAATGGCAGAAGTCTTAACCTCAAAATGCATGCACTCGAGGCACTCCTCAGTATGGAGAAAATGGATATATGTGCAGTAACAGAAACCTGGTTTAAGGCTCCAGAGAGCACCCCAGCACTACCAGGCTACAACTCATACCATACATTTCAGCCACAAAACCCGGACCGAAATACAAAAGGCAGGAGTATCCATATTCATCAAGGATACCCACACCTCCAGTTTAGTGACACAGCACGATGCTTCAGAGATCATCCACATGCAACTAACAATGGGAAAAACTGCTATTCAAATTATAGCTTGCTACAAATAACCCACCATGTCTCAGGACCCCCACTCCGCATTCCTGGAAACACTGGGAAACATAAAGGTCCTACCAAACACCCTGATATTGGGTGATTTCAGTTACCCAAACATTAACTAGGAGAACTACTCAAGTACAAACTCCCTTGCCCAACATTTCCTAGAATTTATAAACTGAAATGCCCTGGATCAACTGGTCAACACCCCCACCAGATGTGACAACATATTGGACCTGGTCATCACCAACATGAGCGACTGGTGTTCCACACCGGAGGTCAACCCCTCACTGGTTAGATCTGACCATAAACTAATCACTCTGGATATCCACATTCCGCCACTACCCCCGGTCAAAGAAACCACTGTGAAAAACTTCTCACATTACCAAAGTGGTCAGAAAATCCTTCTATGTGGCCCACCTAATCACAAAAGGGTTTGCATCCAGATCAAAAGAGGTAATTGGGCCCCTCTATGCATCACTCATCAGACCCATCATAGAGTACAATGCCCCATTTGGGATGTACCTTACAAGACACCTGCAGCAACTGGAAAGACCACAGAAGTACCTCACCAAGAGGATCACTGGCCTCAAGCAGATGCCCTATGCAGCATACCGCCTACTCAGAGGTGATCTCTGCCTGACATACAAGGCCATGTCCAACCTAGAATTGATGGACATGCTCCACCTAAAGAAAACCATATCCCCTCGAGCCACACGCTCTAGGGATCTAAACCTCAACACAGCAATAAATAGGATGTGCTGGAGGGATAGATTCCTGTCCCAGAGACTTCCCATGCTCTGGAACAAGATTCCAATCTACATTAGGCAGAGCTCCTCGCTAACCCTCTTCAAGAGAAACCTTGACAAATGGATGGGAAACAGAAAGTTTACCCCAGGGATCACTTCAATGGCTCTGCTGGACAGAGGCACAGGGAACTAATCTAAGGGGGCGGCGAAAGCCAACACATTCTGGCTAGGCTTATAAATGCCTTCAGGCAGATAGCCTAGTACCTACCTATGAACCTATGAACCTAAAATAACTCGGAGGAAGGGGTGGGAAAATGAAAGTTATCACTATGGGGAGCTAGTGGATGAACTTAAATCACATTGTTTATGGCCCGGAGTACTCACTGCTGGACACTCAACTGACTCAAGTGGCTCTATGGATTTAAATGTTTACATCTTTCATATTTTTAGGAAACTGATTATATTTTTTATTATTTTATGTTTTTCTACAAATATGGATAACATTACAGTTTAAGACATAGTAGAAGCAATATCTTTCCAATTTTTTATTCTCATTAAATGCTACAAAATCAAACCTCTTTACACAGTCTTACAATATCTAAAACCATCTTCTTTGACTAGGCAAAAAATAAATAACAATGAAGATATTGCAATTGTAATTGCCACAGCTCAAGAATGCAATATTGTTTGTTACAGGAAGTTTGATTACATGAACATCTGCCAGGGGATGACATCTGCCTTTGCCACACATCCTGGTCCTATATTGTATCATTCAGCGATGCTTAGACACATTTCTTCGTCTTGTAACACAATACTGAAAGTAAATGCATTATTCAAAGAAAACATAAATATAGTCAATGATGGGATTCTTCTGATTAACTTACTTTGTTTAACCTGCATAATGAAATAGTTACATATCAAAACAATATCTGTTTCTTAGTAAAGCAGACAACAGTGCTTTTCAAGGACATAAGCAAACATATTTTAATAATACAGTTAGTCACCAGGAAAACAAGACTGTCATCAAAGTTTAGATATGATGCAAAAGAATAAAAATGAATTAAAGTTATAGTTAATATATCATCAAATTAAAATCTTCACAACATAAGTCAGCAAATAATAATTATTTCCTGGGAGACAGCCAACAAATGACATCTCACACTGTAAATTCTGTTTAAGCCTTTGCAAAGGAATGTGAGCAATGTCAGACTATTCGTAAAGTTGTTAATGTTCTACATCACAGCTCTCCCACACAAAGAATGCACATCCTTCCTGGCGTTACATGTTCAGTGCTTTCTTTGCTGCTATAATGGTATGATTTCTAATAGATTTTCCGTACAAACTGATTCTATAAATATACTTTCTGCTACTGCTTTATAATTTAAATATAATTTAAATAAGGATCACACACCTATGGGAGAAAAATGAAAAATTGTCCAAATGTGTGAATAAAGTCAGCACATTTTCTCATATAAAATGGACATTCAGCAAGACATGCATTTCTGTAGCTATCTCAAGCAGAGTACAAAAGAATGTCTCATCATTTGCTCATTAGCCGCACTTAAAATTGATTCCTACAGTTTTTTCCTACAATATTCTGCAGAATGACTTGCAGGAAATCATGCAGCCTTATCAGGAAAAATTTGTTTACTCTCAAACAGTGACTACAGAATTACACACTGCTTAGTCATTTTCAGTTACAAATCCAGATTCAGCTGCTTCACCCAACAGCTGTCCTGAAAGCCGCATCATATAGCAACCGTTTACTTTTCCTGATAAATATCTATAAAAAGGCACTAAATATTCACACTTTATAATTCCTGTTAGTTTCATTGTCCTAAAATCCAAACATTGCTGCTCAAAATATTTAGGAATGCATACATGCATAATTTACTGACTTCAATGCTTTTGTTTTTACAATCCTCCCTTAATGAAGGGAGGCATTCTTGGATTTAACCATAACTCATTCCCAGCAAAGTTACAAAGACACCTCATATTACCACAGCAAATCCCATGACATACAAATCAGACCTACAAGCATAAGGCAATTCAGATGGCAATATTTCAGTCAATTCAGATATCAGTGTATCAGTTTAGTTCCAGAAAGAAGGGACACTTTCATCAATTAGGTGGCACTATTATTCTTGGCTCTAGCTGGCAGCCTTTATAAAGTGCAGTTTTCAGCCCACCACATTTATGGGCTTATTCTTTAAATATTTAAATATACTTAAAAAAATAAGCAAATGTTACCCATTTTCGGTTTCACTAGGCTGATACAGACATTACAATATTATTTATTTTATAAATAAATAGAAGGTAATTTTGGAATTCATGTCTCAGCATGTTAATATTAACAAAAATATATGTTTATGTATTAATTTACTTTTTGATGGATTGAACTATATATTAAATTTTTGCTAAAGAGCATGGTTCCCTGAAATAGGACTGCTTTACATAAGACCCACAGGGAGTACAATTCAGGAGCAGTTAAAAAGAGAGCAAGAAATATTCATAAAACCATAATGATACATCATCTAGTGATCAAAAGGCAACAGACCTTTGTATCTACCTGCTTCTGTGCTGACACATGGAGAACATCAAAACAGCAGAAATTCTGAAAAGATGAGGACATGAAAAACAGGGTGGTGAGAGGGAAAAAGACATGCTAAGACCAGGACAAAATCCTGAAGTATAAGTTTAAATAAATAAGAATGGACGTCCACCAAGGCTGAGTGTAGAATCCAATTTAATTATCAAAATAAAAGCTGGTAAGCATTTTTGCGATAGACCTGCTTCTTCAGACCATAATACAAAATGACAATAACATAATATGTAAATAAAACATATCAACCAATCAATAACTAAAACCAACACACACATGATAACAATCAGTGATGCAAGCCCCTTTTCTTAAGTGCTGGTTTTAAAGACACAGAATTATTAAGACCTAGGTGCAAATTAGCTCTCAGGTCTAAAATCCAGCATAGCTCAACAAATTCAGTTTCATTTGTAATATCCCCTTCTGGTAGACCACAATCAGCTTTATTCAATACTAAGAATCTAAAGTGATGGGTACCTCTATTTTCACCCACATGGTTTGCTAATGCATTACTAGGGTTTTTATTTCGAATATCATTTGTTCAAGTATTCTTTACTTAAGGGTACGATTGGTCTTGCCAACATAGAAGCTCTCACACTGAACACACTTGGTCAAGTAGACTATATTCTTATTAGTACAGTCTGTATAAAAATGAAATTCAATTTTCCTAGATGATCTAGGGTGAGTAATAGATGCAACTGACCAGATATATTTACATGCACTACATGATCTACGTGCATAGGTACCTCTATGCTCTGAATATACCCTTCTAAAATGTGTCTGCCTATAACACAGATGTTATTTCAATGTTTTATTATTCTTAAATGCAAACTTGGGAAAGGTACCTAATACTTTACTTAAACTAGGATCTGTCATAAGTATGGGCCAGTTCTTCTTAACGATATTACATACTACATTAAAATTACTGGAAAAGGTTAAGGTAATCCTATTAATGTTTTCAGTGACACATAGCTCATTACTATTTTGATGGTTGTGTTGTATTTTCAGAGAAATAGGGTTTAGTCTTAGAGCTCCTATCACCTCTAACTTAATCTATAGCTCATTCTATGTCTCCTATTCTATAACCTCTATCTAAGAACTCAGTCCTAAGAATATCTAAGGCCTTCTGCAATGAAGCTGCTTTGGTGTGTTGCCTCATAACCCAGTACCTGATTCTTCAACACATTTCTAGGAACATGCCGAGGATGCATGCTTGTTTTGTGAAGAATGCTAGTCTTCTTACATGGTTTCTTTAATATATTGTAGACAAATTACCAAGCATATTCTTGTTGACCGAAAAATCCAAAAATATCTATAATACTATCAGAATAATGCATAGTAAACTTCAAAAAAGATACAGTATTCCATAAGTAATTCACAAATTCCATCAACAAATCAGTAGACCCCTGCCAAACAAAAAATATGTATTCAACAAAATGCTTGTGAAACCTTGCATGTGTCTTGAAGCGTTCCTCCTTAAAAACTAGTTCCTTCTCCCAATGTGCTAGCACAATATTGGCATATGTGTTAGCACATGCTGTGCCCATTGCAACCCCCACTTTTTGCAAACAATACTCTGTCTCGTACATAAAAACATTATTTCTGAGTATCAATTCCAATAGAGCACATCTCAAGGTAACTTTTAAGTTAGAGTAACCACTATCAGATGTAAGAAGCAACCTAACACTATCTATGTCTTGTTCATTTGGAATCACAGTAAAGAGTGACTTCACATCAAGCGTTACAAATAATATATCATTAAAAATAATCATCAAAATCTTTTGACCAGATATAAAGATTATTCAAGAACTGCTTAATGCCTCTCAGTATGGTGTCTATGATATCTAGAACTGATTTTAACTGTTTTTCCACCTAGATGGATAATGGCTCTGTCAGCCATCCTCTACCAGACACAATAGGATGAAAGGGGGGGGTCAATAGTACTCTTATGTACTTTCGGCAGTGCAGGTATTCTCAGATATTCTACCACAAAATACATATATAAACTGTAGTCTATCAAAAGATCATACAGGTAAAAGTTGACCCTATTAATACCTATGACTTGAAATCTCTGTAAACTCATATAAACATCAACATCTCCAAGCACACTAAACATTTTATCAAGATACATGCATTTATCAAGCACAGCTATCCCACCACCGTTGTCAACTGGTCTTATGGTTAAATGTTGAGATCTAATTAATTGATTAAGAGCTTCAAACCCCTTAAAACTCAATTTATAATAATTAGCACCACTCTGACATAAATACAACCTCTCAAGTCATCCTCACATAAATTGATAAAAGCTTCCAGTGCTGGTAAAAAATCAATTGTAAAAACACTGGGGAACTAACTGTTAATTTTGCATCTACCTGTTTCTGTGTTGACACATGCAGAACATCAAAACAGTAGAAATTCTGAAAACATGAGGGCAAAAAAGACACACTAAGAGACTACAAAGCAAACAAGGGAAGCATAGCTATATGAAGAACTGGAGAAGAGTGAACCAAGCTCAAGCATATAGCAATGAAAAGGAAATCAGTGGAGTTGTTATTACCCTACCTTCATAGGTTCATAGGTTCATACTAGGCTATCTGCCCTGGGGCATTTATAAGCCTAGCCCGATTGTGTTTGGCTTACGCCACCCCTTGATTTGAGTATACTGTGCCCTTTTTAAAGCTTAGTTTACTGTGCCTCTGTCTAATAGTGACACGGAAGTAATCCCCGGGACAAACCTACGATCCCCCATCCACTCATCAAGATTCTTCTTGAAGAGAGTCAGTGAGGTGCTCTGCCTAACATGAATTGGAATTCTATTCCAGAGCGAAGGGAGCCTCTGGGTTATGAATCTGTCCCTCCAGCATGTTCTATTTATTTCTGTGCTGAGGTTCAAGTCCCTCGAGCACGTGGCTCTAAGGGATTTAGATTTACTGAGGTGCAGCATGTCCATTAATTCTGGGTTGGACATAGCTTTATATGTCAGGCATAGATCGCCTCGAAGTAGGCGGTATGCAACTGAGTAGAACTGGAGCTTTTTTAACTGAGCAGCATATGGCATCTGTTTGAGTCCCTTGATCCTCCTGGTGAGGTACTTTTGGGGTCTTTCTAATTTCTGCAGGTGTCGGGTAAGGTACATCCCAAAGGGGGCATTGTATTCTATGATGGGCCTGATGAGGGATGAATAAAGGGCACGATTACCTCTCTTGATCTAGATGTGAATCCTTTCATGATGAGGTGGGCTATGTAGAAGGTCTTTCTAACCACTTTGGCAATATGGTTGTCAAAGGAGAGATTGCTATCAACTTGGGTCCACAGATCCCTAATTACTTTCTCTGTACTTAATGGGTTACCACCTATGTGGTAATTTGTGGGCACATTGTTTTTGCCAAAGGGTATGACTATACACTTTTTGGCATTTAGCTTTAGACCATGGCTCTGGCACCAGTTATCCGTCTCTGTGAGACCTTTTTGAAGGATGTTTGTGTCAGCTGGAGAGTCGATTATGGCACCCAGTTTGCAGTCATCTGCGAACTTGGTGAGCCATAGTCCTCCCACATTGGCCTGTACCTCAGAAAAGCAAATACCGAACAAGAGAGGTCCCAGGACAGAACCTTGTGGGATGCCACTTGTGGCCGGTTTCGAGTCTGACATGGCTCCAGCAACTCTGACTCTGTGGGTTCTGCCTTTGAGCCAGTTTGCGACCCATCTTATGACATAGGGGTTTATATTTAGGCTGGATAGCTTATCTATGATGCCCGAGAGGGGTTTTGTGTCAAATGCCTTTGCGAGGTTCAGATAGGCTGTGTGGACTACCTTCCCTTCATCTATGGCCTTGGTGACTGTTTCGAAGAAGTCGACCAGGTTCAAAAGGTAGGATCTGCCCTTGACGAAGCCAAATTGGGTAGGATCTAGTGTCTGTAGTTTTTTTCTGGGAGCCAAATTGTTGCCATGATCTGATCTGTTAAGTAGACAGCTTTACACAGGTTAGAAGTAAGAAAAAAGAGCAGCAGTGGCAAAGGGATATCCTGCTTTGAGTTTATATCCCTGGAATAGTAATTTGTTCTTTATCATGGATTAGGTGCAAAGTGTTTTGCCACTGTTTCATTGTCACTGTAATGTGATTGATCAGTGTAGGATGCATCTTGTACATTTTTAAGAACTTTTTTATCCATGAATGTGGGATGCTGTCAAGTGCTTTTTTGTAGTCTATCCATGCCACACTTAGATTCTTCCCCTTTTTACAGTTCAGCATTGTGACTTTAAACAACAAATAACCCTTGTTTCATATGTCTTTCTTTTGTTACAGTTTTGTTCTATTGCCATGACTGCATTTTCTTCTAAATGACTATAAACTCTGTCAGCATTGATTCCAATATGTAGTTTATTCATCATTGGAAGGCAAGTTATTGGTCTATAGTTTTTAGGATAGCTTGCAGGTTTTTTTTTTCCTGTTGTTAACCAGGCTGGCATCTGTTCATGGTGTGCATATAAATAGTTCTTACTCATGGCTAAATCTTCATGTAAAGATGTTAATACTTTTAGCCAGAAGTTAGGTACTGCATCTGGGACCTTTTCTTAATTTTGTTTCAGTTTGTCTGGCTGGTACTTCATCCCATTTCATATCCTGTACATTTAACTTCTTATCCTTTCTTTCTTTTACTTTTTCTGTCAGAAAGCATCATTGTTAGATTCCACAGGATTGTCATAGATATTTCTCCAAAATGTGTCTATTTCTTCTTCTTTTTTTTTTGGTGGCATTTCAATTCCTTTTGCCTTATAGGTTCATAGGTGTTTACTAGGCTAATGACCACAAGGGCTTTTGTAAACCTAGCCATTCATTCCAAGCCTCTGAAAAGTTCTGATACCCTTTATAAGTGTAAGCATGGGCCTGGGAAATGAACCATTTACAGGTTACATGTGTCCATTAGAGATGGAAGTGCCAAACCAGGGATGAATTTCCTGTTTCCTATCCAATTGTCCACATTACACTTGATTTGGGTTGGGGAGGAACTCTGCTTCATATGGATAGGGAGCATGTTCCATAGACGGGGTAGTCTCTGGGATACATACCTATCTCTCCAGCAGGTCCTATTTATATCAGTGGCAAGATTTAAGTCTTCAGAATGGGTAATTCTGGTGCTGTTTGTTTGTGGATATGTAGGAGGCCCATTAGAGTGGGGTCTGACAATGCCCTGTATGCCAGGCATAGATCTTCCCTTAAAAGCCTGTAGGAGAAAGAATACAGGGATAGGGCCTTGAGGTGGTCTGCAGAGGGCATTTTACTTGCATCCTGTATTCTTTTAGTGAAGAACCTCTGTGGATGCTGCAATTGTTGGATATGCATGGTTAGGTACATAGCAAATGGGGCATTGTACTCAATGATAGATCTTATGAATGCCGAATACAGTGGAACAATGACTTCCTTGGACTTGGATGCTATACCTTTGTTTATAAGTTGTGCAACATAGAATGATTTCCTTATGACTGTTGAAACTTGATGGTCAAAGGCTAGATTACTATCTATGTGTGTCCCTAAGATCGTGACTACTGGGTCAACTCTAAGGGGTGTGTTATCAATATGATAGTTACCAGGATGGATAACTTCCCAAAGGATACTATTTTGCATTTCTTGGCATTTAGTTTTAGTCCATGGCTCTTACACCAGTTGTTTGTCTGTGTCAGCCCCTCCTGGAGAATATCTGTGTCAGTGTGAGATTCAATGACAGCTCTTAATTTGCAATTATCTGCAAATTTAGTCAGCCAGAGACTACTGACACTGGTCTTGACTTCTGAGAAGTAATTGTCGAAAAGAAATGGTCCAAGGACTGATCCCTGAGGGACTCCACTTGTGACTGGCCACTTTATTGAGGTGGACTGCCAAATTCTACCTTCCTGTATTCTGTCTGTGCACCAGCTGGCTATCCACCGCGTGACATATGGGTTTGTACCTAACCTCTTGAGTTTGTCAACATTGCCAAAGTGGGGTATTGTGTCAAATGCCTTGGCCAGGCAAGGTAGGCAGTGTGAATGATTTTGCCCTAATCCATTGCTTTGGTGACCTTCCTAAAGAAGTCCACCAATTTAAGTAGGCATGCTCTGCCCTTGACAAAATCAAACTGGGTTGGGTCAAGTGTCTGGAGGTTTACTATATGTCTGTTGATAATCTCCATGATAATTCTTTCCTTGATTTTACATATAAGACAAGTGAGATTTATGGGTCTGTAGTTTCCAGGGTCTGTAGACGGCCCACCTTTGTGCAAAGGGATGACTGTTGGCTTTCTCCATTCATGAGGCATGAAACCTGTTTTCAGTTAAATAGTAATTCCAGAGGCCCTAATAGGTCATGTTTCATGCTGTTTAAAAGGCTTACTGGGATACTGTCTGCTCCGTTGATGCAGTGTTCTTAGTCTTAGAGAGAGCATTTAGGACCTGTTCCCTAGTGATAGTAGGGGGAGTTATATTTGATGATATTTTCTGAGGGAAGGTTGAGGGGGAGAGAGGGGTAAAGTTGGAGCTGAATTTATCAACCAGAAGGTTTGCTATATCTTTTGGCTCAGTATAGGTGGCTCCATTCACAATGAGCTTTGCACACAATTGTGTATTGCCTTTGAGGTTGCCGACATTGTTTTGCAATTCTCTACAAAACACTTTTGAGTCATCAATAACTTGCTTATTCTGTACTTTCCCTTTATAGTTATATGCATATCTTCTATTTTTTCTGCCTGTGCTGATATCTTTAGTTTATTATTTACAATAGTGTATGATAGATCCTGGTCTGTTCTGATACTGCACATTGCTTTTATCACCTCTATCTTATTGCGTATTTTTGTTGATCTGTTCCCTCTTCACTGTATTATAGAACATCCATGATGGACAGAGAACTTAAGGATGATCAGACTTTTAGCCAGGTTTTCTTTCTAATTCTGCACATAAGGCAGCTCAAGTATGCACCTTAGTTGTTTTCCACTATAGCTCTGACAGCATAGGATAAATTCTAGTTTTCTCCTGGGTATATTGGACAGCCTCCCCAACACAGACAAACTTGGGATGCAGCAGCATGATAGACAGGTTTTTTTCTTTTGTTCTGTGACTGTGGCACAGTTGGGTCCTATTCTCGCAGCCAACTAAGTTCTGTTCCACTATAGCCCCAACAGTATAAAATGTATTCTAGGTTCCTAGATTCTGAAGCTGGAAGCATAGGTGCCCATCTTAGAAGTGTACTCATTATAGTGGAAGAACCTAATGTATTCAGGCATTAAAATTTGGCTTTTGGTTTTCCAGATGCCTGGGCTATTACTGGTCTAGAATAGCAGTATGTTTTGTTCTAGCATTTCTCACCTGTGTGAGTGCATACTTGATTGGCATCTGAAGCCACATGTGCCAAGGGCATTCAGTATCACCTATAGATGAAGGGCAGCACAGCTGTTCAGATACTTTATGAATTGTGAGTTTGTGAATATAATCTCATATATTAAGGTACCTTAGAGATGCACAGTTATAACTGTGGATGAGATTCTTTTATGTCACCCTAGTTATGTTGTACATTTTCCTGTAGGCACAAATGTTACTTATCATACATGTATGCAGGGTATACCAAAGTTGATAATAGCTTGTGCTGTACACTTCAGCTTAAGTAGGCTTTTGCATTGCTTCCCCTGTGTCTTGCAGTACTTTCAGATGCTGTGAGTGACATATGTGTAAAGAGCATGAGTCTGCACTTTCTGTAACATTGTGTAGCGTCACAGCACAATGTTGCATTGCTGTCTTGTATGGAGAGTAGCTTGTTTACCATCATTATATTGTATATAGGAATTGTTGTTTTTGGGTGCAGTTCTTATGCAATCTTGTGCTATAATTGGATTTCGCACTGCTGTGATTTATATGCACATGTGGTGGTGCTGAGGTCATGCGCCTCAACTGTGTCATACTGACATTTGGTCCAAAATGTAGCTCTTTCTGTTTTCTGATTTCACACCCTAGCCCAGTTTATTAAAAGATGCCAAGAACACTCAAGTAGAATAAACATGTCCACAAACACTGATTCATAACCAGAAATCAACATGTAGCACATGAACTGCAGAACACAAAGGTTTAATGCATAAAAATGTAATTATTTTCATCAAATGTTATCAAGGACTTCATCAGAATAAAAAGCAAACAATTTTAAGCCTTTTAGATACCATCATGTCAAAGGAGTGTTTGTAGAAGAGACTATACCTTATTAGCTCTCATTTTTTTAACACAGAACCACTATTAACTGCATCATTTAATCCTGATGACATCATCACATTCAATTTAATCTGTCAAATTAATTCTTTATGAAATAAAGAAAAAATCCTAATCTAATCCAAATTTTTATGGGGGGAGGATAGGATGTAGTCTCTAAAAACATACTGTTGACTTAATGGTATTCAAAAAGCTGGAAATTGTATGTTTTTATTCTGATGAAGTGCATGATAAAACTAAATTAAAATACTCATATTTTGTGGATTAAACCTTTGTGTGCAGAAGTTCCTGGATTACATGTTTCTTTCTGGTTACTAAGCAATGTATTAAAAGCATTTTTAAATTGAGTTAAGGGTACTGGTGAAACTGAATGATTTTTCTGACCCTGTCTTTTCTAAATTAAAATACTGCCTTAGGCAACTTGTAACCATGATAATGTAAAGCATAGCAAAACATGGATGGGGACTCATTGTAAATTGTGTCTTTTAATGAAGCACAAATGTGGAAAGCTGAATACCCTTATATAGGTATTTTCTGGCTATTCAAAGTCAAAGTATTGTTAGTAGCATGATCCTGAGATTAACTAAAGCAAGGGAGTAAAACTGAAAGGGAAAAACACTGAATTTAGATCACTGAGTGAAGTCAAGACATGACAGGAATAAATAGCAAAGTGGACAACAAAGATGAAAAGCAGCATAGACAGACTAGAGGAGAAGAAAAAGTAAGAGCAGTTCAGCAGCATGGAAGGATAAGGACAGAATACAGACAGGCTATAAACTAGCAGAGGTGACACTTCAGTACACATTAAACAATAATCAGACTTCTGTCCATAGTTTGCGTAACATGTAATATCACGCATTAGAAACAAGCAGTCTTTCAGAATGTCACACAATACCAAAAGGAAAAAATATATGGAGTCATTTATAAAATACAACAGAAAGATTTACATATATTCATATTTTCACTGTTTTCTAAATGTTTTACAGCCTGCTTCTAATCCTAAATTACTGGATAAAATAATCTGAAATATTAGTCACTGATAGTAGCAACAGATGTATTAATGTTCAAAAATGTTCAAATATAAGCACTAGATTGGTTCAGAATCCAAACTTAATTTGTTGATAACCCTGCCAAATTACAGTGCTTAGGTACTGTACTTTCTCTTGGCTTTATTTCTTTTATGGTATATTTTCTGCTAGAGCCAGTGTTTCTGTGTGTGTCTGATAACAAGCTTTAATATATTACAGTGGTCTTTGTTATAATGATTTATTTGAGGACAATCAGATGTCATTTAATCACAGCTAAAAAGCCACTGATCTTGCTTAGCATGACTACTGTGTGTTCATGTGAAATAAATTCAAATACATTACTGTGGCAATTATTTGTTTGATCACAAGCAGACATATGCATTGTGTATAGTCAATAAAATGTCTAATAGTATAATTGTTCTGTATGGCAGCAGTATTGGATGAAAGGGATTGACCCCTGCTGCTGTTTGTTGATCACAATGACTCTGACACTGTGCTGGATTTGGAGAGCTATTTTGTATGAAACCAGTTGAAATATACATCTGTGGCTATTGTTCTGTGAACATCGGATATCTGAGATGTGTACTGTTAATATAATGACTTTAATTCATGTCTACATAGACTATATGAGGATAAATGTGACTGACCCCTGCTTTCATTTGATCACATTCAGTCATTGATCTAGCTTTGCAGGGCTATTGTGTATTTTTGTGAACCAACTTGGAATATATTACGGCATTTTTATCACAATATGGCATCTAAGGTGTACACAGTCAGTTAAGTGACCATATAGTTTGAGGACACTGCTTAGTCTGACAATGAAAGTGACTGACTCCTTCAATATTATGCCTAGTTTTTAGTGGATGGAAGAATTTATATAACCTGGTGTGACTTTGAAAGAGAAACCTCTGTCAGCAATATATGTGTAACAATTTATTTGTGCATCAGAACAAATCGCCTATGTATTTCTTCAGGTGATTTTTAGGATCCCTGGATTTATACAGAAATCCCCTCTCCTCCAAATTTAGACTCATACAATGATAAACATTAAGGTGAAGTTGATATATATATATATATATATATATATGTGTGTGTGTGTGTGTGTGTGTGTATCTGAAACTGTCATCTAAGTGCATACTGTAGGTAAGCATCATAGCATACATTTTTGAGATGTTTGCTTGAAAATGTAGTGATTTCAGATATATGGCTCTATACCTCTAGGAAACAGCAGCAGGCTTATATGGCCATTTACAAGGCCCATGTTCTGTTTGACATTCGGTTCACAATATATACATTTGAAATTTAGGATAGATAGTGCACTAACAGAAGGAAATGTTTTTCTAAGATTCTCTTCTCACAAAAATATGATAATGTGCTTATATTTTTATGTCTTTTTGTCATTCACTGTTTAAAATTGTGTTTCTTAGCAGTCTCTCTCAATACCACTGAAGTGGGCTAATTTTATGCTAATTATATGTCTCAACTTTTTGCCAGATGTACCAAAAGTTCAAAAGCGTTTGTCCCTATTTTGATGCATGCAGGTTGAGTGGTATGGAAAGGATTGGTCATTTTGTTTACAAACAATACTTGTATGCAGTGTCAGGTGAGAACATGTGAACAATCCTAAAACTGCTTTACAATATCTAAATGGATCAATTCTTCTTCATGTTTTAAAGTACAATGGAAGTGTCCTCATTTAGTCCATTAGAAACCTTTGAAATCAGTCATACCTGTCATTTCTTACTGTTAGCAATAGCTCATTTTAAGGATCATCACCCCCCCAGGCATTACAGGAAACTTAAAATGTAAACACTACCTTGTGCTCAACTGCATGTTTATACACTGATGCATATACTTTTTTCTTATATCTGATAAATATTCATTAATGAATGTACATCAACATTTTTCATTTTTTCCCATGTAAAACATACCACTAAAAATGTGAGGCAGTTCTTCATGAAATGCCAGCACAGACTGTCTATCTCTCTTCATAAACTGACACCAGCTCTACCTTCATTACCACCATTAACACTTACTCTTCCTTCAAAAGCAGCTCTAACCTTACAAGCAAATGTGTGTTTGTCAAATGGTCTTTGTATGATTCTCGGAGCATCCCTCCAGCTCCCTTAAAAAAGAAGGACTGATGTTAACTTCATCATCAGTCTTTATGTTTTGTGCATTTACCCATTTGTAAACTGCTCATTTGTAACCTATGAACAAATATTGCACACTTATTAAACTTTACTGTACCCTTTGGCATATTCACTCTTTTACCTCTTTTCAAGACTCCCTTTCTTGTTGTTTATACCACCACATCATTCTTCAGGGCTAGTAAGGTTATTGCAACTCACCTGAATTCTGCTTCAGTAACCTGCTTTCAGTCTCAGTTGAATGAGCACTTCATAGGTTCATAGGTATATGCTAGGCTCACAACCACTGGGGCCTTTATAAGCCTAGCCATGCAAGCTAAATGTAACCCATGGCCTATTTTGTCTTTGATGTTGTTTTATGGGGTGCATCCTAGTCAGGGCATACTTTACCTGCTGCCTCTGTCCATCAGAAACATAAGTATCAGACCATGAATGCATTTCCAATTTCCCATCCAGTGGTCCAGGTTACACTTGAATAGGGTTAGAGAAGAACTGTGCTTTGCAAGGATTGGAAGGGGATTTGGGTTTGCATAATGATTAAGGTGTTAACCTCACAGAAGCAAGGTACAGCATTTGATTCTCATCTTTGAAGGAAATTGGTTAGGCTTAACATGGCCTGGAAGGGCAGCTATCCTAGTACTTAGCCTATGACTCTATGGATTTATGGAAGTATATTCTAGAGAATGGGAGTTTTCTGAAATGCATACCTGTCCCTCCAATATGTTCGATTTAAGTCATAAGCAAACTTTAAAACCTTATATCTAGTAGTTCTAATTCTGTTTGTTTGCTAATATGCAAGTGGTCCATTAGCTTGGGATATAAGGATGCCTTTTATACCAGGTATATATAGCCTGTCAGCAGTTTGTAGGAAACAGAGTATAGGGATAAGGCTTTTTGTGATATACACAGGGAATTTTGTTTAAGCCCTGTATTCTTTTTTGTGAGGAACATCTATGGGCCTTCCAGGTGTTGTATGTACCAGGTACATACCAAAGGGAGCATTATACTCAGTAACTGGTCTGATGAGGGATGAGTATAGTAGCATGATGACTTGCCTGGACCTAGATGCCATGCCCTCACTTATAGGTTGAGTGACATGGAAAGATTTTCTTACTACCTTAGACACATTTTGGTCAAAAGCCAGGTTACTATATACATGAATCCCTAAATCCCTGACTACTTTGTCTACTTTTAGGGGAATTTTATTGATGCCATAGTTTCCTGGGGTGGATGACTTCCCAAAAGATGCTATTATACATTTCTTGCCATTGAGTTTTAAGGTGTGGCTTTGACAACAGTCATTTTTCTGTTTTAGACCTTCCTGTAAAATGTTCTTATCTTGGGAGTACCCGACAGGACTGGTAGAGGGATCACAGTTCCATAAAGACTTGATTGAACTGTTTGATAAACATGGGTTTGAATTACTGAATTTGATTTGCTCCCATTATAAAGCCGTCATAGACATTTTAATAAAGGATTTGAATTTATTAAATACATCAATTACGAAGGATTTAGAATTTCCCAATTTTAAGTTTGATTACGAACGGACATTTAAAAGTATAGATCAGCATATGACCAAGATCAATATGTTGAAAACACAGAAATTGCATAGAGATATGAAGGCATATAAAGAAGGGGTAGCGTACCCCAGACCACCTAAATCTCAAGGAAATTCGTTGATCCCAGACACGTATACAGCTGTGACCCGACCTTCGATATGTGATCGGGAAGGGGGGCCGAATATTAATAAGAAACCGAAGATGACATCCCAAGCGGTTATGACCGAATCTTGGATAGAAAGAATTATTTCGGAAGACCAGCCCATCATGATTAATGCTGAGGAAGATGATGCAATTTTTCAAGGGGCTGCCTCGACCCAAGGGGCATCACCAGAGAAGAAACAACTGAAAAACAAAACCCGCATGAAGAAGAACTAGACATTTCCATGGCCGAAAATGAACAGCCACAAATCCTATTGAATTCTAAGAAGGATTTTAAAATATACAATTTTTCTTCTTTTCATTTTTCGATGGAGTTAGTGGATCTGTTAGCCAAAGGCATGTCCTTTGTTCCCAGTAAAAGGGCAGATCTGGCAGAGTTATTATTGGATTTAAAGTTGTTCATTAGGAAATGTAATTTAAATTTGATGTTGGGGAATATAGGAGTCACTGCAACCCCTTTTCAAATACCCAGCACATTTAACCCCCCTATACATCCATCTTTGTTACTCTTTGAGAGAATGTGCGAATTGGAAATCTGTCGCTCCATTGAGATGAGGGCAACCACCAATTATAATATCACGAAGGAAGAGTGGGAGTCATTGAATCTCCTAAGAGGCTCTTCAGTTCAGGTGATGCAGCCAGACAAAGGGGGTGGGTTAGTAGTGATGGAGTTGGCAGATTACAATGAGAGAATGGAGACAATCTTGTCTTCGGAAAGTTATGCGACTATTTCCTTGAATGAATTGAATGGGCATTTGGCAAGGATCCGTATGTATTTTGAAGATATGTTCATGAATGGGTCTATAGACAAGAGTATTTTAATTATATAGCAATGGCATCCCCTAGGATACCTGTGGTTTTTGGTAACCCCAAGATTCACAAGGATGTCCATCACCCTCCAATGAGACAGCTGGTAAGTGCAAAGGGGAGCATAACTTATGCAGCAGCTAAAGTAGTCGATACTTTATTAAAAAAATATGTTAAACTTGAACAGCATATATCTAGGGATTCCTGGTCTTTTTTGACAAAGGTGAATTCTTTAACCCTTAAACCAGGTGATGTTCTCCTCACCATAGATGTGGTCGATTTGTATCCTTAAATACCCCAAGATATTGTGGTAGATTGGGTAGAGGAAAGGTTATTAGCAAGGGGTGCCCCCAAAGAGGAGATCTCAATGGTGAGAGAACTTTTGGACATAATCCTTACCTGTAATTTTGTGACTTTCAATCAGAAATATTATCATCAGACAAAAGGTGTCCCGATGGGGTCACCATGTGGGGGGAGTGTAGCCAATTTGGTTTTGGCATTATGGGAAAGCAACTTTGTGTTCAAGCATCCAGTTATATCAGAGAGGGTACATCTGTATACAAGGTTTTTGGATGATATTTTCATAGTCATGGAAGGAAATAGAGAGGTAGCTGATAGCTTAGTGAATGATTTGAATAGTTCAACTGATTTTTTGAAATTTACCTGGGACTACCAGGAAAATAAGGTCACTTACTTGGATGTCGAGTTAATTAAATCATCTGAAAATGGATATACGGTGGCCAAGATTTATCGTAAACCTACGTGGTCCAATAGCTACCTACATTTTGACAGCAATCATCCTTACCATCAAAAACGTGCGATCGTGAAAGGACAATTAGTCCGAGCGGCTAGGATGGTGACCTTGTATGCTGATTTTTTGTTGGAAATGGAAAGAATTAAAGAATTGTTTTCCAATAGAGGCTACCCGACCCCCATGTTGGTAGAGCTGATAATGGAGGTAAAACATAAGAGAAGATCTGGTGTTTACCAACCGCTCTTGGAGTCACATCAGGGGGTACTGAATGTACATAATGAGTCAGAAAATAATTCTCAGTTTATCAATCAGTCCATGAGGTTTGTAATGACCTATAGTTTGGATGCTCTAGGAATAAATTCCATCATTAAAAGATTTTGGGCTGTTGCAATCAGTGAGTTTGATGGGTTACAGCAGTTAGGTCAACAGGTAAAATTTACCTATAGAAAAGGCCCAGGTTTAAAGAATATCTTAGAAGGTTATTCGGGAGTAACAAACACAAGATCTGGAATGTTCACATGTAATTCTTGTAGATATTGCAGATTTGTCAAAACGGGGCTCAAACTCCCTATACGTAATAGCATTTATACAGTAAAAGGAAGATACAATTGTAAAAGTTCCCATGTTATATATGTAGCAGTATGTAATTCCTGTCCGAGTTTTTATGTGGGGAAAACGGACAGGAAATTATGCCAATGTATATACGAACATTCTTATGCTATAAAGAAGAATAAGGAAGAAAATGCCCTGGCTAAACATATTCATGAGGACCCTGAGCATGGTTTTAATTTCATGGCAATTGACCATATTAACCTTAAGCATGGAAGGGGGATGGATTCACTTTTGTTAGAAAGGAAGGAATTGCTTTGGCAGCTGAGACTCAGAGTATTTGTACCTCCGGGTCTAAATGGCATGCTGTCAATAGCATGTATATTAAAGTTAAAGAGCCTGGAGAGGTAGTCTTATTGACTGTCCGACACCCCTTATTATAGTCTAAAATGTCACTTATGTGAAATTTTGTAAAATTTTGTGTATATCCATGCATTTTATTTCACTATATTTATTTTAGAAATTGTAGTCAATTGTGGGTTAAAGTATGATTGATTTTTTATCAATGTTATTTCAGTAGTGATTTTTTTCCCTTTTTTTAGAAAATGTTTTTATTAATGTAATCATGGTTGATTGCAATGTTTATTTATATCTTAGTGTGATATCATTAAAGTAAGGAAAGAGACAGGATAATGTTCATTATATGTAGTGATGTTGTATCCCTTTAAAGGTGAATTAAGGGAAGTGATGTCATGGATGTAAGAGTTTAAAGGTCAAGGTGGCTATTTTGTAACTTGGTGTAGATACATTTAACTATTTCTGAAGAAGTTGGTCTTGGGACTGACGAAAAGCTATATTTTTAAGGCTTAAATAAATTGGTGGCTTTTTACAGAGACTTTTATTTGACTTCGACAATTTGGATTATTATCTGGCTGACAGACTTGCTGCATTGTATTTTGGTTCGTTTCTAGGATTCCTTTTGGGAGCTTCCAGGCCATCTGTTTCTTTTTGTGTGGTTCAGAAGTTTGTTTGAGTTTCCATTTTCCACATTTTGGTCAAAAGCCAGGTTACTATATACATGAATCCCTAAATCCCTGACTACTTTGTCTACTTTTAGGGGAATTTTATTGATGCCGTAGTTTCCTGGGGTGGATGACTTCCCAAAAGATGCTATTATACATTTCTTGCCATTGAGTTTTAAGGTGTGGCTTTGGCAACAGTCATTTTTCTGTTTTAGACCTTCCTGTAAAATGTTCTTATCTTGGGAGTTTTCTATGATTGTTTCTAGCTTGCAATCACCTGCAAACTAGGTCAGCCAGAGGGTCTTGACTTCTGAGAAATATCAGCTGAAGAGGGGCAGACCTGGGGGCTCAACTGGTGACTGGCTTCTTTGTGGAGGTGGACTCTCCAGTCCTAATGTCCGGGGTCTTAGCTGTGCACCAGCTGGTCATCCAGTGGGTTACATAGGGGTTTATTCCTAATTCCATGAATTTGTTCACAATGACTGAGTGGGGAACTCCAGTGCATCATTCTGTTTAACTGACCTAGAGGTATGCTTGTTACTGATGTAGATCAAGACACTTCCACCTTTAGTCCCTACCTGTTCAGTTGCTGGTCTAAATGTGTGGAATGCACTAAAACCTTGCACTGCTGGAGTACTCTTTGTGGCTTTTAACCATGTCTCAGTAACTACACAGATGTCTGCATTTTCCGTGGATGTTTAGAGCTTGGAGGGAGTGGAGTTTCTTGGTTAGGCTTCTGGCATTGAGCAGTAACACCTTTACATTTCCTTGGGCAGATTTTGCTATGTTGGAAGTTTTGTCAACTTGACATTGCCTAAAAAAGGATCTATGGGAAGTACAATGTTTTGTCCAATATACAAAAGCCTAGAGGGGACAGGTGCAGACCACCTTTGCTAAAGCAATGTGGTTTGTTAACCATGTCCTCCTGTTCTGACAAATATTGTATTCCCTTAGAACGGCACCAGAAACTAAGCCGATTATTAAAGTAAGTAATCTTCTGTTCATGTTGTGGCATACTTGGTGAAGGTAGAATGTGTTCAGTGCTAGGCACATACCAGCCTTTGATACATAGTCTGAGAGCTCCATAATGTCTCTTCATATAGTTTAGAGAGATAAGTCTCAGATCATTTACACTTACATGGACTATGACTGAATCATACTGGTATCTATGATGCAAAGACTTGAATGCATGCATAACATGGCAGATTTTGGCATCTGATAGACAACTGACCATTATTTCCCCCTTGTTCAGCCAGTTGAGTGGGCCATCAGTATGTCGTACAGTGGAGTCCCCTATGACTAGTGCCCTGGTTAGTGTATTGGGTGACCTTATATGCTTGGTAGTTGAAGCTCCACTGGATGTGGCTGTTTGTGTAGTGTTAGGTGTTGTTACAGCTGAGTGCTTTTGCCACTGGGTGTAGATGTTTGTGTAATGTTAGGTGTTGTTACAGCTGAGTGCTTTTGCCACTGGGTGTAGATGTTTATGCAATGTTAGGTGTTGTTACAGCTGAGTGCTTTTACCAGTAGGTGTGGCTGTTTGTGTAGTGTTAGGTGATGTTACAGCTGAGTGTTTTTGCCACTGGATGTGGCTGTTTATGTAGTATTAGGTGTTGTTACAGCTGAGTACTTTTACCACTGGGTGTGGCTGTTTGTGTAGTGTTAGGTGTTGTTACAGCTGAGTGCTTTTGCCACTGGGTGTGGTTGTTTGTGTAGTGTTAGGTGCTGTTACAGCTGAGTGTTTTTGCCACTGGGTGTGGCTGTTTGTATAGTGCTAGGAACTGCTACAGCTGAGTGCTTTTGCATTTGCTAAAGACAATTTTTGCAGGTAGAATGTCTGGGAGATCTTTGGGGTTTGGGAAGATTGCATTTAGGTACCTCAGCGTTAGTAGGTTTATGTGTGCTTGGCATACTGTGTGCGTTTTATATATGGCATAATAACTCACAAGCTCCTCAGCAGTAACCAACCAAAACCTTATCAGTAATTATTGGAATTAGGGTGGCTTGCTGACTGTCATGCTGTATTATTTCCTATTAATATAGTAAACAGCAATTTTATACAGGGATATAGCTGTTGAGGCAGCATGGGGCACAAGTTGGTTCTATGCAAAAAGCCAAAGTACAGGAAAATCTTGTAAAAAGTAGTATATTCTGTTGGAACATGAGTAAAAGTCACTTTTCACAATTCTTTAGTTATAAAGAGGCTAAATGCTACAACCACTGAAAAGGGGTGACATAAAAGAGCATTTTTTAGAAAGTATTATCTAAAGGCAAGAGGAAAATAACTATGTTGTCTTTAATTTGGTATTCAATTGCTTGTGGCTCACTTGCTCACAGCAGTGCTTGTCATTGTATGTAAGTGCATGACACTGAAATATACAACCTACTTCACTAGTAATACTTCCATCAAATTGGCTATGGTGGCAGACTCCCAAAGTGGGGGATGTAATGTTTAGAGATGAAGGCTACGGTGGCAGACTACCAAAGTGGTGTAATGTTTAGAGATGAAGGCTACGGAGGCAGACTCCCATACTTGGGTGTAATGTTTAGAGATGTAGCCTATGGTGGTAGACTCCCAAACTTGGTGTGTAGGAGGGCTTTAACCTGAAAAGCAATGCTTAAGTTGCGTATTAGCAAATAGTGCTGCTTTCAAGCAATCACCAGCAGGTTTCTGAGCAGATGGTATTTAAGTTACCATAGCAGAGCCAAATAAACCTCATGTCAAAATACAAAATATATTTCTAGAGCCAAGCAAGCACATGAAATTAGCACCATATTAGCAACACATAAGTCATTATAAATCCATTGAAATAAAGCAAAATTACCAAAATTAAGCTTTACTCCATGTTTGGAGACCTGTTCTAAATATGTGGGGATGCAAGTAATGATGGAAGAATGCCACTACTCAGAAAAAATGATTTGGGATTCTTGTATTTAAACAATTTTACTGTATTCTTTTCTTCTTTGTACTTTTTATTCATGCAAGCTAAAGGCACATACTTTTGCATGGCAGCTAAAGTTGTACTGTAGAAATGCATTTTGTTCTAGCATATTTTTCCTTCCTGTCTCAGAAAATAAAAGTTCCACAAGCATTTATATATCACTACTGCAGGAGAAAGGTTAGTTTATGTTTTATGAAGGAAGTACAGTAGTCACATTACTTCAACTAGTGAAGGAGAATTCTGTGTACAACAGATGTTAAGTGACTAACAAATTCTTATATGTCATTACTTTTTATAGCCTTTTCAGAGCTAGAAGTATCCATTATGTATACTTTAACATATCGTTTAATAATAATACTTGCATGTATTTAAATAGTGCCTCAGTAAGTTAAGAGTAGGAAAGCCTGGTACTTTTACAACTATTTCTTAATGTAAGTTTATTTTACAATTTTAGATATGTAGTTTTATACCATATATTAATATTTGAGGTATTAATGAATGCAAGCACTGCAGATGATTGTGTGGCAAGTTATTGTGTCATAAATGGTTGTAGCTGAAGTATCACATTTTGAAGTTGCTAATGTCTTTGTACATCAAAACTTGGTTTCCTAGAGATAGTCAGAAACTTGAATAGAGGAGAAAACGACAAACTAAATGCCAAGAAATGCATAATATATCCTTTGGGAAGTCATCCATCCCTGGTAACTATCATATTGACAACACATCCCTTATAGATGACGCAGTAGTCAGGGACATAGGAACACACATAGATAGTAATCTAGCCTTTGATCATCATGTGTCTACAGTGATGGGGAAATCATTCTATGTTGCTCAACCTATAAACAAAGGTATGGCATCTAAGTCCAAGGAAGCCATTGTTCCACTGTATTTGGCATTCATCAGACCTACCATTGAGTACAATGCCCGCTTTGGTATGTACCTAACCAGGCATATCCAACAACTGGAATGTCCACAGAGGTTCCTCACGATAGGGCATAAGTAATATGTCCTATGCAGACTGCCTCAAGGCCCTATCACTGTATTATGTCTCCTAAAGGCTTTTGAGGGGAGATCTATGCCTGGCATACACTCTGATGGACCTCCTGCATTTCTACAAAACAAACAGTACCAGAATTACCTCTTCAAAAGACTTAAACCTTGCCTTTGATATAAATAGGACCTGCTGGAGAGATCGGTATGTATCCCAGAGATTACCCCATCTATGGAGCAGGCTCTGCATCCATGTGAAGCAGAGTTCCTCCCTAACCCAATTCAAGTACAACTTGGACAATTGGATGGGAGACCAGAAATTCATGCCTGGTTTGGCACCGATGTCTCTAATGGACACAGGTAAGCTGTAATGGTTCATCTCCCAAGCCCTAGCTTACACTTATCAAGGGTATCAGAACATGTCAGAGATTTGGGATGCATGGCTAGGCTTAAAAAGGCCCTTGTGATCATTAGCCTAGTAAACACCTATGAATCTATGAACCTATAAGACAGTTTTATTTTCACATTTCCCCCTTCATCTCTGCATGTGTGTGACCTCAGAGTTAGTATATATAGAATTTTATGTTTCACGTGTCTCCCTTCCTATACTGAATGTGTGACCTCAGAGTTAGTATATCTAGAGTTTTATGTATCATGTTTCCCTACTCCTCTCTGAATGTGTGTCACCTCAGAGTTAGTATATATAGAGCTTTATGTTTCACGTTTCTCATCTTCTTCTCTGAACACAGAAGTGAATTTAGCCATGCTGATGATTTTGGTGTCACATGCATTCTAATTTTCCATTTCAAAATGTTTTTCCCCAAGTTCTTATTTACCACCTTCAAACTCTCCATAGTTTTTTTTGGCTATCTAATTGAAAAGCAACACTTTTTTCTGCAGTATTCAAGGACAGTGTGCATGATTGTACTTTTTTTTTCTTTCACTACGTATCATTTACCTTTCTGTGTGGATGAGACCTTAACTGTATCCCAAACTCTGCATTTCCATTATATGTTGACCTCTCTGACTTCACCCAATCTGTAGATAAAAATGGTTTTAGGACCAATTCTCTTACCTGATTAACATATAAATAGGTGTATGTAGAAGTAAGGATTAAGGACTTGTTCAATGGAAAAATTACACAGCAGTTTAAATCCACTGATTAGCATTCAGCAGAATTCTGAACTGTTTGCAGTGTCATAATTTAGGGCTTAGGATAGCATTTGTTATTATGATGTTAGAAGACATTCATCTTTCAGAAACTTATGATACTGTCAACTTTACATTCAGACATGAGGTAGGCAATGTTTTAAAACCATCAACTATCTACAAAAAAATAAAAAAGGGACAATATTGGATCATTAGTTCTGCCATGTTGTTTGGCTTGCAGTAAACTGTATTGTATGAAAACAGCTCTATATTGTAAAAATTAAATATTTTTATTTATTTATTTATTTTTATTCTTTGCTTAACTATGTTAGTCATAGTAGGCTAGTGGTCTCTTTTCAGGGGAGACCTGAGGTGATATTTCTACTACAAGAGGACATTTGGCCAGGGTGTCAGGGAACTTCCCTACTCTTTTTATCTTTGGAGCTGAAAGAAGGTGCCAAAAGACTGCTACACTTACAAGAAAGAGGGTTAAGAGAAACAGCAGCAGTAGCATGGAGGTAAAAAGAAAAAAAAAACTATGGAGAGTTTGGAGGTGGTAAATAAGAACTTGGGGAAAAACATTTTGAAATGGAAAATTAGAATGCATGTGACACCAAAATCATCAGCATGGCTAAATTCACTTCTGTGTTCCAAAAACACTGAAACTCAGTATTTTAGCACTTTCATTTCTTCTGTCTTTATTGAACACAGAACTTCTTCAGAAAATGTTTACAAAAAACTTAATCTATTTAAAAATACATTTTGGCACCAAAAATCTTTATAGCAGCCTATAACAATTAAACATTTTTCTGGATATATGCTAAATCAATTATCATGTGACTTAAATAAACAAATCACAAAACCAAATACCAAATTAGATGAGATCACTTTTGTCAAAGAATTGTTTATAAAAGATGCTACCCATTAGATGGTTTGAATAAAGTTAAAGGGGAAGCAATAGAACTTTGTCAAATATGGTTTCCCCCTATTTTAAGAAAAGGTCTTAACATTAACATAAGTACAAAGGAAATGACGGAACCTAGTAGTATATATAAAACTTTGGCATTCCCAGTTTCTATGACAATTAATAGTTCTGATATCCAGAAAATTATTAAGAATAACTGGAAAATTATAATTGGTAATACAGAACTTAGTAAAGTCATAGGGGAAAGTCCACAATTTGTATATAAAAAAGGTGTAACATTAAAAAAAACTATTTGAAAGAGACATTTCAAGAAACCTAATTACAACAGATCAAATAGTTGGTACATATCCATGTAATAATTGTAAACAATGTAGATTTATAGGTGGATTTAGTTATCTTGAGTTCCCATAATCTTAACATAGTTTTTGAAACAAAAGGGAGATATAATTGTCGGACCATGAACATAGTTTATTTAGTTTTATGTAGCACATGCACACAGTATTATGTAGGTAAGAGTGTAAGACAACTTAGAACACTCAGAAGAGAACATGTTAGACCTATAAAACAGAACATAACATCAGAATAGAACAGAATATAACAGTCTTAGAAGAATGAAATAGGTATTTGCTTTTTTGATTTGTTTATTTAAGTCACATGATAAGGGATTTAGCATATATCCAGTAAAATATTAAATTGTGATTGGCTGCTATAAAAATTTTTGGCACCAAAATGTGTTTTTAAATAGAGTAATTTTTTTTTGTAAAGATTTTCTGAAGAAATTCCATTTGCAATAAAGGTAGAATGAATGAAAGTGCTAAAATACTGAGTTTTGGTGTTTTTGGAATATAGAAGTGAGGTTAGCCCGCTGAAGGTTTTGGTATCATTTGTTGTTCAATACCTTAAGTGTCGGTGGTGTTTATTCAAAATTAGAATGCACATAAAGATTTCTGAGTGTTGGATGATACAAATGACCAATGTTTAGCTGGCTTAGTGATAAATAAAGGAAGTGAGTACATTGGAGTGATACAGAAAACAGGACTGGCATCAGGAGGGCTTGCAGATAATGATCTTTTAATATAATTGAGCAGGATGATTCAGGGGATAGTTTTGTAACTCTAATCTTGTGGCAAAGACTACCTTCTCAGATTTTTAAAGATTTGGTGTTGATTTATTACAGATTTTCAGGTACTATTTTGATTTGGTCTTCTATAATCCCAAGGTTAATCTGGAAAGCAGCAATGTGTTTTAAAGCTATTGAAGCAGCTAGATGGTTTAGTCCTGTTTTGAGTTTTTCAGTGTTAGAGCACTGCGACTTAGTGGATAACAACCCAGTGTAGTTTAGGAATGATGGGGTGCCTCTCGGTTATATAGGTTTATAGGTTTAGATCTTTTCAATGTCCACCTTCCATTGTTTTTGCAGGATATATTAGCTTAGTGTGTTACTGTGTGATTTGGTTGGAGTAGACATGTTTTAAGGAAGGGGAACAGGCTCTTTATATTAGCCTGGTGGACAGAAGAAGGGACTATCCCTTCTTTTAGGGAAGAGAAATCTTTCCTCCCCCTTCATTTTCTACAGTTGGGGTTTGAAGTGAGTTATTTTTACACTGTTTGAGCAAGGATCCTAGCAGATAATTAGTGAGAGAGATAATTATGCTACTACTGTACAGGTGAGATGAGCGTTCTGGCACTCTGCTTGTAATTAGTGTTTGGAATGCTATTATTTGTAATGTTTAATGTAAAGTGAGAGGTAAGTATCCAGTCATACTGTCCTATGAGAGTTTAAACTGTTTAAGGTAGTTATCTGTTGAATGTACTGAAAATGCTACTTATGTTTATAGTAAAGCTGAGATCACAGTATGTGTTGCATCATTATTGTCTTGGATATGGGAATGGGCTTGTTGACAGCATAGCTTACATTTCTTTTTACTTTATACATTTTATTATGCCCATATCTCTGCTTTGTCCTACAGTTTAGATAACAAAATTTTAATATAGCTTTAAGAAGATAGCACACTGGTCATTCAAAATTATGTGGTTCCCTTACAGCATACACTTATGAGGCCCTTCCCTTGTCCAACTTTAAGGTAAGTAAAAGTAGATACTTACTACTACCTGTTCTCTCCTTGTCTAACTGTGTTATACCTTCACCCCACTGATTCTTACCATGAAAGTTTAGGCAAAATATCTTTTTAGTTATACATTTTAGGCAAGATTCATTAACATTTACAGTAAGTGTATACTAAGTGAACACAATCTGTATTCAAGAAAATCCCTACCACATTGCTTATGCTTTCTAGTCACTCAGAAAGATTACACCAATTGTACACATAGTCTATACTTTGTGGTAACTGTGACGATGTGAGACAATGCCAGATATGCCAGGAGAAGTAGGGCAGTGGATGTGTAAAATATGTCAGCACAGCCAGCTGGAATTTTGTTAAGAATTATATGTCATTTGTATATCAAACTGCTTTGTACAGATGCTTGTACTGAAAATGGATTTATAAAGTTGGTTATGTTAAAAATGTATCAAGAATGTGTCCTGCTGGACAGAGGAAGAAATATACATGTACTCTTGTAACTGCTGAAATGTATAACTTGTAACAAAGGATATAGTATAAGAGAATGGGTTAATCTGACCCCAGATAACTTTGAAAATAGTTTGAAATTAAATTACCTGGATTAGGCAATAAAGATTGTATCTTACAGTTCTCAGTGCAGCCAGAGTAAAATGTCTGTACTAGGAAGCTTTCTGTATTGTCTTTGGGGTGAACTAATTGCTACTCTGGAAGGGTGGAGGTTTGAAATTGTTTTAAGACTTCCAGAAGCTGCAACAGACCTTATCAAGCTCTATGTGTGTGTGTATTATTGACACATATGTGTTAAATAGTGGCAGCTTATAGCCAAGGGGGTAGCATGGGAACCAGAATTCAGATGGCCATCTGTATGTGATGTCATTGTGTAATCCATCACTAAAATGATATTTTAATACTAGGTGATACTGAAGTCTCAGAACAGTGTGTTTTTGGAACCTGACAAGGAAGGACCCCTCACCTACTTCATCTTGCATTGCTCTAGTAAGTGAACCAGGCAATAGTAATTCTTTAGATCAGTCAGGAAAATATAGTAAGTTTAGTTAAGTACTGTTTTTCTGTATCTTTGTGAATCTATTCATCTGTGCTGTTTTAATATTTCCTGTGATTGAAACTCTGTTTATTGTAAATAGATATTTAGCAACTTCATGTTCTTTTATTATTAATTATTAAATATATTTAAAATGTTCATTATGGCTGCTCCTTTAGAGAATATTTTAAACTTTGTGAGGACTTACATCTATTTGGTGACACTGTGGCCACTCCTGAAAGCCTTACTGCTTTTGGCCAACACTATAATTTGTATTAATATTAATTTCAGTCACCCTTGTAAGAGCCTTAGTGTAGCTGGCTTTGCAGTGTCTGGTGGCAGTGTAACTACTTTATAGTCTGGGCAGAAGGGGGCATAGCTAGTAAATCTGTAGCAGCCTTTCCCAGGTGTGTGTGTGTGTGTGTGTGTGTGTGTGTGTGTGTGTGTGTGTGTGTGTGTGTGTGTGTGTGTGTGTGTGTGTATGTGAAAATTAAATCTACCTAGGTTGCGTTGTGCCAGTAATTTTATGCCTCACAAATTATCTACAGCTGTTTGCATGTTTGAGAACACTTTATACAAACAACTGGAGTCAGAGTTTAGTAAAAGTAGGAAGAATTTCAAGAATTATAACATGAGTAGAAATGAATGGACGGCCCTACAGAATTTGAGGGTCATGAATAATAATTATGTGTTTACTGAAGCGGATAAAGGAGGCAAATGGGTGATTTTTTTCTAAAGCTAAATATGATGAAATAGCTGATAATATGCTTTCTGATGCATCTGTGTATGAAAAATTGTTGTGTAATCCAGTCTTGGAATACAATGCAAGTTTACTTGAACTCTTAGAAAGGGGTGAGAGATTGGGCTTTTTCTCTACTGCTGACATCAAGAAACTACATGTAAGGAACCCCACATATGCAGTGTTTTTCATCATTCCCAAAATACACAAGTCCCTACAGAACCCCCCAGTAGGCCTATAGTTTCGGGGAGGGGCTCATATTTGCAAAATGTGGATTTTTTTGGACCATCAATTAAAGAAACACATTTCTAAGGTCACTTCTCATATTGAGAATACTAAAGAACTATGTGATCTTATAGATGGTAGGCACTGGAAACAAAATGTCTATTGGGCATGTATGGATGTGAAGGCTTTATACATGAGCATTAGGAATGTTTGGGGGATACAGACTATTAAAATGATGTTGGGGAAAGGCCCACAAACAAGTTATTACAACCTTTAGAGTTCTCCCTCACACACAATTGTTTCAAATTTGGCAAACAATATTTTTTACAAAAAGATGGGACTGCAATGGGGGCGTCATATGCCCCAGCATATGTCATTTTGCTTATGAATCATTTTAAAAAGGTGTTTATGTATAACACAGATTTTTTCATTCAACGTCATCATATACAAAAGATTTATAGATGATTTGTTTTTCATTTGTGAGGGTGGCACAGCTGAGTTCAGGAAATTCATGGATCAGGTTAGCAAGAATCCATGGAGTTTAGAATTCACATTCAAGCTTAGTGAGGTTAGTATTCAATTTTTTGATGTGGAGTTTTTTGCATCAGACAACAAGGTACAATTCAGGCCCTTCACAAAAAGAATGGCCGCTAACAACTTTTTTGTCAGCTGATAGTATGCATCCACCAATGGGAGGGTGGCCTAATGGTTAAGGTGTTTGTCTTACAAACACAAGGTGCAGGGTTTGAGTCTCCCAAGGGATAATTTGCTAGGCTTAAAATGGCTCGCAAGGGCAGTTAGCTTAGTACTAACCTATGAAACTATAATTACACCACACCTCTTAGCATCACTTCCATATGGAGAATATAAGTGTATTTTTAATAATACTCATGATAAATCATTGGTTGAAGGAGAATTTTTGAAGGTCAGACAAAGGCTTTTAATAGAGAGTACACATTGAATTGTTTGGACAAAGATGAAAATGAAGTTATGGGCACACACAGTTTTGGGAACACTTGTGGGAGAACAACATTAGGACAGGTTAGAATGGGGGACAAGGAGGATAGATAGTTTTTTTATTTCTAAACTTTCTCCTTTCTCGGATTTTCACAGGAAGCTTGTGGATAGGTTTTGGCCCATTGTATGTGATGATGTGAATGTGGGGGATTTGTTCTCCAATAGCGTTATTTTTTCCTACAGTAGATTTCTCAATCTGAGGGAATTGTTAAATTTGGTCAAACCCCATGTTACTAGGAGACGGAGGGGCGGTTTTGCCTGTGGTAAATGTAGGGTCTGTAGTAAATTAAATTTGAGTGGGACCAGAATCAACAGTATTAAATATACAGCCAGGAGTAATTTTAATTGTAGATCATGTGAGGTGGTTTACATCATAGGTTGCGGTTGTACACCAACCAAGAGGTATATAGAACAAACCAAGAAAATGGTTAAAAATCGCATATTGGAATGCTTAGGGGACATCAGAAATAAGATGGTGGATAATCCAGTAGCCCACCATTTTCACACAGCTCATGGAGGTTCTGATGTCAGTTTATTTTTTTTGCGTTTTGGCACAGCTCTTGTGCAAACAGGGAGATGATTATCTTAAAAATTGATATAGCTGGAGACTAAGTTCATAATTAATCATGGTACCCTGTCTCCAAAAGGATTAAATCAAGAATTAAATGTTAACATTGTTTAAATTGTTGTAGTCTTAACCATTGTACATCTTTTTATGAGATTATTTTTCCTGTGTATTTTTTTTCCTGTGCTTGTTCCCATGTTTTTGTTCTCTTTCATCAATTATGTGAAGTTAATTAAATAATTGTGTAATGAGGTAATCAAGTTTTGGTACAAAAGGAGATGGTTTGGTGTTTAATGCATTCCCTTTGAAGGCTTGTTAGCCAAGGTACCAGGAAGCACCAATAAATCTTGGAACACCTATTTGTGGACTCCTGGGTGGATTATTTTCTGGCACTACTTATTTTCAGCCCGTTTTGTACTTTTTATTGCATTTGGTTTGTCTAGAGTTTTTTGCAGTGAAAATTAAATCTCAAAGAGTGTGCATGTCACCTGCTTGGAGTAGGGACATTAAGCACTGGTTTCACAGAGACAGTGGTGGGGGACTTGGCTTGGACACTTGTCTGAAGACTCATCGTTTATACATACGTATCAACTATACCAGATTCTTCTGTATTTACTGGTTTTGTGGCCAAAATAATGGAGTGCCTTCAATTCCCAATTTTTTATTTATAATTTTAAGTTATTAACTCAATATATGACATTGTGATCTGTAGTGAGAATATGGACTAGGTTGAGGAAACCCTGGATAGGTGGAGATATGCTCTATAGAGGAGAGGAATGAAGGTCAGCAGGACTAAGACAGAATATATGTGTGTGAATGAGACCGAGGATAGAGGAATGGTGAGGATGTAGGGAGTAGAGTTGGCAAAGATGGATGAGTTTAAGTACTTGGGATCAACAGCTCAGAGTAATGGTGAGTGTGGAAGAGAGGTGAAGAAGAGAGTGCAGGTAGGGTGGAGTGGGTGGAGGTGAGTGTCAGGAGTGATTTGTGACAGACAGGTACCAGTAAGAGTGAAAGGGAAGGACTACAAGAGGGTAGTGAGACCATCTATGTTATTTGGGTTGGAGACGTTGGCATTGACAAAAGGGAAGGAGTCACAGTGGGACATGGCAGAATTAAAGATGTTAAGATTTGCACTGGGTGTGACAAGGATGGACAGGATTAGGAATCAGTATATCAGAGGATCAGCTCAGGTTGGATGGTTGGGATAGAAAGCCAGAGAGGCAAGATTGTGTTGGTTTGGACATGTGCTGGGGAGGGATGCTGGGTATATTGGGAAAAGGATGCTAAGGATGGAGCTGCCAGGTAAGAGGAAAAGAGGAAGGCCTAAGATAAGGTTTATGGATGTGGTGAGAGAGGACATGCAGGTGGTTGGTGTGACAGATCAAGATACAGAGGACAGGAAGAAATGGAAAGAGATGATCTGCTGTGGGCAACCCCTAATGGGAACAGCCGAAAGAGAAGAAGAACTCATTATATGGTTGTGTTTTATTTGTATTTGTAAAAACTCTTGGGTGATGGCAATGGATAAAATAGTTTGTGAAGAACATGGTGAGTGTTTATTTTTCCTTGTCTGCTTCAGTTTTAGCATTTTTGACCATCATCAAGAAAGTGTATAATGAGTGAATTAATGGCCTCTGATCTCTCAAATTTACTGTCTCTGATTTTGGCTCAAACTGTATATGCTTTCCTCCTAATCCCTCCTAAAACCAGGGAGATTTTGAGAGAAAAGGTGTTGGATTGCACTTAATAAGCAATACATGTGAAATGTACCTCATTACGGGAACGTTCCTCTTTTGGACTCTTAAAAAATTCTCATTCTTTCAAGTTCCATGTTGAAAGGGTCTGTGGCATGACTTTTTTAACACATAAAAACTAGAACAAAAGTAACTAAACCAAGAAACAAAATGTTATGTCAGGAAGCTCAGATGACCAAAGATTAGAAATACAGAACTTTAATCCACAAACCAAGATCTTCAGAAAAAGTTAAAAGAAAATTACTTTTGTTCACTTAAAAAGCCTCCTTAAGATCAGCTGCTCCCATATGGAGGCTTGGCTGCTATTGGGTTATCTCATTGGATGGTTTAAGGAACAAAAGCGTGCATCTTTTAATTTTCTGTGAAGCTCTTGCTTTGTGGATTAAAGTTCGGTATTTCTAATCTTTGCCCATCTCAGTTTCCTGCCATAACATTTTGCTTCTAAGTTTTTTTTTATATATCCATGTTAAATAGTTCTGAGGAGATAACTCAACTTCACAGTAAACAGCCAGTAAGTTATTGGAAAACATGACTGTCCTTTGTACAAATGTAAATCTAAGCACTTCATTCAGAAATGTATAGAACACTTATAGTATAATAATGCCATAACTCCAAAAGTTTAATAATGCCATAAATCCAAAAGTTTGTTGAAAACATACGTCACTTTAGAAGTCACTCTACCTTAACATAGCTGTCTTCACTTTGATTTCTAGTTGTCATCCTCACATTGTAATTGAAATAAATCCATTGTCTAAGAACTGCGCTTGGCATCCAATGAATTTTTCAATTACTAATAGTGGAAAGAGAGTCAGTCAGCTTTATATGAGATGCACTTAAGGGGTTTCCATTTGTACAACTTTGCAACAGCTGCCCACTACAGAGATACTTCTACTAGGTAGCCATTCATATTAGATAAGTAAAAACGAATAGTAACAGTCAATATTTTTGCAAGAAAAATGACATTACTATTTAGTCCATTTAAGGTTTTCCAGGTAAAATAAGGCAACCTATTCTATTTTGCAAGGGTAGAAATCCATGACTCCATTGTGATTTTTTTCATCCTTGCTATCTGTCAGGACCTGAAGCTAGATGAAGTCCTCTGGCCAGAAGACTGTCTTTTCAGTAGTACAGTACAACAGCATGTGGTAGTAAGGCACCGAGTGTGTGTTTTGCTTGCAAATCTTGATATTCATCAGAGTTTGCTATCATGGGGAAACAATGTGGTGATGTTGCAGTACTTAATGAGAGATGATTTCAGAGTTCTGACTGCTGTAAGTAACTGGGTGAACTATTTATAATCAGTCTTCGGCCTACTAGAGTGGTTAACTGAGGTAAACACACTAACATTCTATCATTTGGCTGATCTCTGATATGATTTGTGACAGTAGCTTTTCTACTCTACAATTTCATATTAAAATCATAATACTTTCAAAACTTGATAAATGTTGAGGGTTTTATAAGACTTTTTCTATGAAATGGACTCTCAAAGATCTTCAAGAGGTAGAGGTGTATGCTGTTCTTAGCTTTTAGTAGTGTTATTTGTCACGTGAATGTATTTGTATCCTGCATGTAAGATTAAGTGGTAAGATACGTTTCTGTTAAGTTATCAGGGTGCTAAACTTTGTCTGCACTGTCCTTGAGATTTCTGGCAATCTAGGGGTCCCTCTTTAAATTTTCTTATATGTTTTATTTAAGTATCTTAATTGCGTTTATTCTTAGTGCTTGAATATTGACATTTCTGTGTCACAAACAAGGTTAAATTACAATCTGTAAACTATAAATCCACTCTTTTTTTTAAGTCGTGCCATCTATGTAAATTATAAAAGTAAGCACAAGCAAGCAAATCTTCCTGAAACAGTTTTATTGCAGCAATAAAGGCTCACCAAAGTGCATTAACGATAGCAGCATCCACAATACATTTTCGTCACTTACTTCATCAGATAATATGACAAAACACCTAACTCTGTTAGTTTACTGAGCCCAGCATGAGTTAGCTAGTTTACGTTTTGGCTGTTTTCACTGCATGTATTTGAATAAGACACTTCAACATCTTTTAGAAGTGGTGAGGGTATATAAGGCTGTTGGTGTTTTGTCATATTATCTGATGAAGTAAGTGACGAAAACGTATTGTGGATGCTGCTATCGTTAATGCAATTTGGAGATCCTTTATTGCTGCAATAAAACTGTTTTGGGAAGATTTGCCTGCTTGTGCTTACTTGGTGACATTCGTAGTGCTGAAGGATTGGTTTTCTGATTTTGCACGGCACTTTATCTTCTTTTTGTGTTTACTAAATTATAAAAGTATTACCTTCAAACCTGTATTAGCGATAGCACAGGTTGAGTCACATACAAGTCGAAAATAATGGTGGGACAAATGCTCAAAAATAGGGAACAGATTTTAAATATTGCTCCTGTAAACTCAGATAGTTGCTAGAATAACAGGTTTTTCATCATGCTGTATTTTTGGGTCTATATTAGCAGACCAATAAGTGAACCACAGTTCAGCAACACGTAAAAAGTGAAAGCCGCAAATATCGAAACTGGTAAACAAAACAAGTAAAACACGTAAAGTGTCACTTAGTGTTTTATGCAGGGAGGGGCAAGCCCCCCTGCACCCCCACACCCCCGCTACTTAAATATATCAACTCCATGATCGCACTACATTGAAGTAAAGGGAAGAATTCCCTACAGCAATCTACTTTCACCCTTGCATATTTGCGGCTTTTGCTCTTATTGTGTCACTCAACTGAGGTTCTCTCACTACAGTTTTCAGTTTGCTAATACAGACCCGTATTTTTCTGAGGGATCTGAGGGATATGAAGTCTGAAACTCAGATGTCTGCTATTATTTACTATTATTTAGTGACTTCAATCTTCATGTTGATATCCTACAATTCCACTGGAGTGGGTGGGATTAAATGATTATGCATGCAAATGTTATGTTAATTAGTGTCCCAATTTTTGGACAGTTATACCTACTTTTTATGGGCCTTTGTCCAGATTTTTAATGTTTCCAGGTTGAGAGGTATGACTATATAGCTCTGCCAGTGGGGAGTATCATTGGGGATTTGGAGAGAGAGAGGGAAAACCAGCCCCCAGAATGAGTGTGTTCCGTGTGTGCTCATTAGTGAAATTGTGCTTGATGCAGAGAGCTACATCTGGAAATACTGGGTGTATCCATTTTTGTTCCAAGTGAATGTCCTACTCCAGTGACAATGCTGAGTATTCAGGCTCCTTGGTTACTGCCCAGAATGGGGACATCACAGTAACCTTTATGCATTCTCTTCGATATTTAAGGCTACAAGAAAATTAGTAGGAAAACTAAAATTAGGAGTAAGAAGGTGTGAGTTATGCTTGTGCTCTCTGTTCACTCAGAAGGGTGTACACTTAGTGTATACTTAGTGTAAACATTCATGAATCTTCTCTGAATTGTTATTCCTTTTTGTTCAGTTCGATAAATTCTGAAAGAGTATGCCTACTGTGGGACTTTCATTTATGTATGATTATTTTTTATAGGGTCATAGGTTTATATTAGGCTGAACAAACCTAGCCATGTAACCCAACCCAGTTTTGTCCCTGAGTGACTTGGAAACCTATATGGTGGGATATGTTAATAAAGGGGTAGCTAGGGGTTATGGGTGGTGCTATGTTAGTTGGGAATTAATTTACTTATTGTTGACCTCTGTCCATCAGAGACATGGGAGCCAGGCTGGGGGTGAAAGTGCAATGTCCCATCCATTGATTAAGGTTTATTTTAAATAGGGTCAGGGATGAACTCTGCTTTATGCAGATGGAAAGTTCATTTCATAGTATGGGGATCCTTTGAGATACATCAGTCTCTCCAGTATGTTCTAATTATGTTAAAGGCAAAGTACAGGTCATTGGATCATGAGTTTTGTTGCTCATTGTTTTGGAGATGTGCAAGAGATCCATCAGAAATGGATCTGAGGATGTCTTATATCCTAGGCATAGATCACCTCTCAGTAACCTATAGGAGAGTAAGTAGAGAGATAGGGCCTTAAGGCAATCTTTGTAGGACAGGATATTCATAATCTGGATTCTCTTGATGAAAAACCTATGAAGACATTCCAGCTGTTGCAAATGTCTGGTTAGGTACATTTTGAAGGGGGTCTGATAAGGGCTGAGTAGAGCAGTACAATAACTTCCTTAGACATAAAAGCCAGAAACTTGCTTATCAGTTGGACAACATAGAATTATTTTCTTACTATCTTGGCTACATGATGGTCGAAGGCCAGATTACTATATACATGTATTCCTAGATCCCTAAATATCAGGTCATCTCTTAGCAGTATTTTATCAATGGAGTAATGATGAGTTACAGTGGGTGGATGATCTCCCAAAGGACACTATAATGCATTCCTTCACATTGGGTTTTAATCCATGACTTTGACACCAGTAATTTGTTTGTGTTGGACCATGTTGTAGGATGTTGCTCTCTTGGGTAAATCTATGACAGCCACAAATCTATAATCATCTGCAAACTAGGTGATCCAAAGGGTTTTGACATTAGCCTTGTCTTCTGAGAAGTAGATGCCAAACAGGAGTGGGCCCAACATGGAACCCTTGGTACTTATCTAGTGACTAGTCTCCTGGTGGAGGTGGTCTCACTCATCCTGACTTCTTCTATCTGTGAAACAGCCAGAAATCAAGCAAGTTATGTCTGGATTTATGGCTTGTTCTGAGAGTTTAACAATTCCTGAGTGGGATAGTTTATTAAATACCCTGGCCAGGTCAAGGTAGGCAGTTTGTACAATATTCTCCCCTCATCCATAGCCTTTGTGACCCTCTCCAAGAAGTCAACCAGGCTGAGTGGGCAAAACCTTCCCTTAACACCAAAACTGGGATGGGTTCAATGTCTGTAGGTTGATACGGGATGCGGGAAATGTCCAGCATGTTATGCTGAGAAGACCAACCACTCTCTTCGAGAAAGAATACTTGAAGAAGAATACAAGAATACACTAGGGGAGTATCAATATTCGTCAAAGATACCCACACCTCCAGGTTGGTGGCACAGCACGAAGCATCAGAGACTATCCATGTGCAACTAACAGTGGGTAAAACTGCCTTCCAGTTTATAGCCTGCTGCAGACCACTCTCCCAAACCCAGGAACCCCACTCGGCCTTCCTGAGAACACTGGAAAATATGAAGGTCTCTCCAAACACCATTATATTGGGTGACTTCAACTACCCAAACATAGACTGGGAGCATTACTCTAGCTCCAACACCCTAGCCCAAAGGTTCCTAGAATTTATAAACTCAAATGCTATGGAATAACTTGTTACCACTCCCACAAGAGGGGAAAACATACTGGGCCTGATCATCACCAACATGGGGACTCTGTGCTCCAGACCAGAAGTGTATCCCTCATTGGTAAGATCAGACCATAAACTAATCTCACTGGATATTCACATCCCGACTCCACCCCCTGCCCTGAAAACCACAGTGAAAAACTTCTCTAATGCAAATTTAACACTCCTCAAAACCGAGGTAGAATCCTTCAAAGACCCCGGGCCAGTGGAAAATACGGCCCAGACTGCAGAATCCTTTATAAACGCATTCTATAAACACCTTCAGGAATGCATGGATCATGCAATCCCAAATAAAACCAAGTCCCAATCCTCCAAAGGCAGACGTCCTGTCTGGTGGACCCCAGCCATAAACAAACTATACAATAGAAGGAGGAAGCTACTACATGATAGAGCAAAATCCCAAAAAGGGAAGGCATCTCTGATCAGTATTAGCAAAAAAACTATGGGCACTCATAAAATCGTCTAAGGCCAGCTTCGAGAGAAAAATTGCACAGGACACTAAGGATAATCACAAGGCTTTCTTTAGTTATGTTAGGAACCTGGGTGGGAATTCCCAGATATGCTCAGAATTAGTCCAAAATGACAAAAAATACACCGAACCCACAGATATTGCCAACATCCTAGCTGACAGGTTCAGCACAAACCCCCCCTCCACCAAAAGGGCAAATATCTATCCCAGCAGAGTGCTCCCCCCTGACATCTCAGATGCTCAGGAAAGAGCTGCCCACTCCAAAGCAAAAAACACAGCATCAATGGGACCAGATGGTGTCCCGGGCTGCATCCTACATGAACTCCAAGAAGAGATAAACCCAAACATAAAACTACTGTTCAATCTCAGCCTTACTACAGGATATGTACCCAAAGAGTGGCGTACAGCAACAGTGGGCCCTCTCCACAAAGGTGGTGCCTCAATGGATCCTGGAAACTATCGCCCCATAAGCCTGACTAGCTTGGTCTGCAAAGGTATGGAAAGGATCATCATGGACCTCATAAATAAAGATATTGGGGACCTACAGACATTGGATCCTACCCAGTTTGGCTTTGTTAAGGACAGATCCTGCCTCTTAAACCTGGTTGATTTCTTTGAAACAGTCACTAAGGCCATTGACGAGGGGAAGGTGGTCCACACAGCCTACCTGGACCTCGCAAAAGCCTTTGATACAATACCCCACTCGGGCATTATAGATAAGCTCACCAGCTTAAATATAAACCCCTATGTTACCAGATGCTTTGCAAACTGGCTCAAGGACAGAACCCACATGGTTAGAATTGCTGGAGCCATGTCAGACTCCAAACCAGTTACAAGTGGCATCCCACAAGGCTCAATCCTGGGACCTCTCTTGTTCAGTATATATTTCTCGGAGGTACAAGCCAACATGGAAGGACTGTGGCTGACCAAGTTTGCAGAAGACTGCAAACTGGGCGTCCTAATCGACACTGCAGCTGACCCAAGCATCCTCCAAAAGGGCCTCATAGAAACAGACAACTAGTGCCAGAGCCATGGCCTCAAGCTAAACGCCAAAAAGTGTATCGTTATCCCCTTTGGCAAAAACAAAGTGCCCACAAATTACCACATAGGTGGTAATCCATTAAGTACAGAAGAAGTAATTAGGGAACCTGGGGACCCAAGTTGATGGCAATCTCTCATTTGACAACCACGTGGCCAAAGTGGTTAGAAAAACATTTTATATAGCCCACCTAATCATGAAGGGGTTCACATCTAGATCAAGGGAGGTCATCGTGCCTCTTTACTCATCCCTCATCAGGCCCATAATTGAGTACAATGCCCCTTTTGGGATGTACCTTACCAGACACCTGCAGCAACTGGAAAGACCCCAAAAGTACCTCACCAAGAGGATCAAAGGGCTCAAACAGATGCCATATGCTGCCTGGTTAAAGAAACTCCAGCTCTACTCAGTGGCATACCGCCTGCTCAGAGGCGATCTGTGCCTGATGTATAAAGCCATGTCCAACCCAGAATTAATGGACATGCTGCACATTAGAAAATCCAAATCCCATCGAGAGACTTGAACCTCAGCACTGAAATAAATAGGACATGCTGGAGGGACAGATTTATAACCCAGAGGCTCCCTTCACTCTGGAATAAAATCCCAGTCCAGGTTAGGCAGAGTCCCTCATTGAGTCTCTTCAAGAGTAATCTTGATGAGTGGATGGGAGATCATAGGTTTACCCCGGGTATCACTTCTGTGTCACTGTTAGACAGAGGCACAGTATACTAACCTCGAAAAAGGGCATAGCAAAATTAATTTAAAATGGGTGGCAAAAGCCAAACACACTCTGGCTAGGCTTATAAATGCCCTAGGGCAGATAGCCTAGTATGAACCTATGAACCTATGATGATGTTCTTGCAGATCATTTCCATGATAATTCATTGCATGGCTTTGCATATTAGACTTGTTAGACTGATGGGTCTGTAGTTCCTGGGGTCAATTGATGGTCCATCATTTTGAAGAAGGATGACTGTTACAGACCTCCATTCCCCGGGCATGTAACCTGCTTTGAGGGTGTAGTTGAAGATCATCTTAAGTGGTCTTGCTAAGTCTTGCTTTAGGTGACTTAGGAGTCAGCTGGAGATATTGTTTGTGCCCATTAAAGCAGTGTTATTGGCTTTAGTGAGTAACACCAGAACCTGCTGTGTGTTGGTAGTTGGGGTATTTAGCGAGTAACACCAGAACCTGCTGTGTGTTGGTAGTTGGGGTAGATATGCTAGAAGAGATTTTAGAGGCAGCAGTGAGGGGAGAGGACATGAAGTTAGAGCTAATTGTATTAGCCTGTAGATTCACTATGTCACCCTTGTCAGTGAAGGTTGTGCCATTTATCACCAGTTCTGCACACTGCTGTTACCTTTAAGGTTCCTGACATAGCTAAATAAGGTCTTGTGATTGTGCTAGCCTGGGAGGCTATCTTGATCTTGTAATTGGTCTTGTTGGACTTTATTAGACCTCTTAGTTTCATCTTTAGTTGAATAAGAGAGCTCTTGTCTCTGTGAGAGTTGCTCATTCTGATTTTGGCCATGACTTTTTTCTTTTGTCATATACCCTGTTAAGGTAAGGATTCCAAAAACAGTAAAAGAAGCAGACTGGAACACGGCCTCATTGTGCAGGTTAAAAATGATTTAATCCAAACTTAAAACACTATATAAAAAGAAAGAAAAATGTATATAAAGCAATGTAAGCACTTTCACATCTAAAACAGATGCTTCATCAGATCAATAAGTAACTGCTACATGGAACTAATTTAAAAATGCAGTTAAGCTGTATAACCTATCAGGCATTACCTATGCAGTTTTGTTAGGTTGACTGTTCAACTAGGGATTTGGTATATCTTGCTAGATGCGGGAAATGTCCAGCATGTTATGCTGAGAAGACCAACCACTCTCTTCGAGAAAGAATACTTGAGCATGCCAGTGAGATTCGTAGACGAGTAAATAGAAATGCACTAGCTAAGCATATTAGCAGTCCTTGTGCAGATCATGTCTTTGCCTTTCAGGTTATACATTTAATGAGTTTTAATAGATGTTTGGGTGACATCAGGAATAAAACAGAGCAGGTAGAAATGCCCTGGATCATTATTTTGCAGTCTGACAAAGGTCATAGTGTTTGAGTGTGTTTCTTTTATGCCTCATTTGGGTTCTAGGAGTTTGTATAGATAATTTCTGTTAGGTTTACTATGACTTACACGAATGCCAGTAAGTCGGATGTCTGATGTCTGAAATCTTGGTTTCCAAGAGGCAGGAAATCAAGCCAAAAGTGGTCGACCATGTTTAGTCGAGTTGCATGGTGCACTTGACCTTTTGGCAAGCGATGTGCCAAGAATGTGGAGGGAGGTCATGCTTCAGTGAGGAACAGGGAAGTAGCCGATTTCCTCACTGTAGTGCATTCTCGGAGTTGGTATATTTAATATTCAGAGGGTGTGGTTGGTGCTGCCCCCCACATGGGGGGGGTGCAGCAACCCTGTAAAATAGTAGAGGTAAGCTGAGTGACACGGTTGGAAGACAGGAATGTCGAAAATGCTGTATACACATTTTCATGTTTACTATTTTCGACATTCCGGTCTTCCGCTGTTTCCAAATTTATTTTAATTTTACAATGTTGCATCTGTTCGACCCAACCCCTTTTGGCCATACCATAGTAAACCTTCCGTTATACAGCTTAACTGCATGTTTAAATCAGTTCTGTGTAGCAGTTATTTAAAGCTCTGATGAAGCATCTGTTTTAGATGTGAAAGTGATTACCTTTTTTAATATGGTGTTTACATTGGGATTAAATCATTTTTAACCTGTACAGTGAGGCTGTGTTTCAGTCTGCTTCTTTTGCTGTTTTTGTGAATCATTTTGAAGTGGAGGACTGGTTAACTCAAGACAAAACTTTTTTGCTCTAAGGTAAGCATTCCACCAGTGGGGTTTGTTTTGGTGTTAGATATCGGCTTACTTCTGGTAAGTACTGCAGCCTAAATGCAGCAATTTACATGTTTGTACAGGGATTCTGTAAATAATTCTGCAAAGTAGTTATGTTCTTATGGTTTGAGGAAGTTGTGAATTTTGAGAAACTGTCACTTAATTGGATGTAGCTTGCTTCAGAACACTTCCTAACTTTTATGGGTTTAGTTGGGTTTTCTGGGTTGTGTTTTATTTCAAGAGAGACAGCTTTATGATACAACCTCACTAATTAGGACAGAACATGGGAGGTGCAACACTCTTCCATGTTGATGAGTACTAGGTCCAATGTGTTTGATCCTCTGGTTGGAGTGTGTATTATCTGGTCCAGTGTGTTTATGAGGATAAATTGCAGGAAACATTGTGGCTATTAGTTAAAGACAGTGTATTTTTCTCAGTCTATAGAGGGGTAGTTAATGTCTCCAATGAACAGTGTATTTCGTTAGATGATAAGCACCTCTAGTAGGTCTAGGTAAGAGTTGAGAACTTCATGTGTCGTAGAGATGGACCTGTAGCTGGCTAGGACATGGTAAGGAACATTGTCTATGGAGATTTGGATATGTATGAACTCCAGACACACTGGAATAATATTGATTCAACAACATTAGTAAGGAAATTATTCACATCATCTGTTCAAGAAGAACAATTGCTTCAGATTTAAAAAAAAAATCTACCAGGAAATGGAACATACTATTCTTTGTTTGTGTTCCCAAAGAAATTACTGTTACTTCTAGTCAAGTTTTACCACTGTTGATGTGCATTGATCATGAGGTTATAAAGGTTAATTTGTTGCTAGAGTAGTCTGCCAAGCTAAAATCTAAACCAATGCACAGAATGTTAATTATAGATTATATGGAAGCAAAACAATCACTATATAAAACTAAATGGAGTGATTTGTTCAGTGGAAAAACTGCAGAGGGAATGTGGAATGTTTTGAAAGATAAATTGTTTGAGTGCAAAAAATCAAAAAATGTTTTACATCAGGATCTAAGGCATACAACATCAGAGGGATTGATTTCCATAAGAACAAGATACCTAATTAGGGTGAGAGACAAAAAAATATAAGAAATGGAAGAGAGGTCAAACTACAATTTGAAAACTGAAATAAACAAGCTAGACAAACAAATTAAGCACAATGTGAGGCAAGATCAAGAAAAATTTGAAGAAAATTTATATAAAGATATTGAGCATAATAAGAGACCCTTTTATAGATACCCAATATGTGGAAGGAGTAAAGATATGCAAATTGATAAACTGTGTGTAGATTATAAAATTTATTCCCAAACACAACAAACAGATTATAGATGTATTTACAAAATCTTATGTAAAACAGTTTGGTTCCACAAAGGGGGTGATAAATTCTTCTAGTGACATCCAGGTAACCTCAGATACTGGAATAAAATTAGATTATATTGAAAAAGAACTGCACAAACTGGAGCCAAACAAAGAACAGGGAGGAGACAGAATTATTAATAATGATCTGAGAACACTTCAGCAAGAATTTACAGTACCATTATATCTATTATTTACTAGGTCATAAAATATGGGGAGATTCCTCAAAATTGGAGACGTGCATTTATTAAACCTGTTTTAAGGGAAAGGGAAGTAGGACAACCCCAGAGTCATACAGAAAAATAATGGAGAAGGTGATATTGGATAAGTTTTTGTCAGAACTGAATAGGTTGGGACTTGAAACCATACATCAGCAAGCATGTTGTATTATGTTGAAAATAGATCTACTACCACTTATAACATGATGTTCTATAACACTACAATAACAACTACAACTATGAATGAAAAACAGTGCTGTGATATAAATTATACAGATTTAACTTCAGCATTTGACATGATTATACACAAAACACTGATTAATAAATTAGATCAACTAGGTATCCATGTACTCTTTATAAGATGTATAGCTGCATGTCTTACAAATAGGACATTGCAAGTATCATACACAACAGGACAGCTGAAATTATTGGTCAGAGTCAGGGTGCCCCACAAGGCTCAGTCCTCGGCCCTTACTTGTTTTGATTGTAGTGTTTAGCCCTAACTTTTTCAACTGAGGTGTTCTATAGTCTATATGCAAATGACCTGAAATTGGGTAAACTGATTACATGTGTTACAGATAAGGCATGTCTGCAAAAGAGCTTGACTAAATTGACCATTTGGGCACAGGAGAATAATATGCTGGTAAATACATCAAAAACTAAGCATGTGAGATTTGAGAGACATAAATTGAAAGGTGAATATTTAATACAGCATGCATTGATTGAAACTGTAGACTCATTTAAGGACCTGAGTATATGGGTAGATCCAGTTACGTGTTTTTCTTATCATATCAACCAATTGGTTAATGATAGTTATAGAACTATAGGTTGTATAAAATGATTTATAAAGTCTAAGATATCAGAAATGATGAAGTTATTGTTTATTAGTTACATTATACCCAAATTGAGTATGGAATAAAAATATGGAAACCTCATAAAAAACAAGCATGAGTAAACTGGAATGAGTTCAGTGGCAATATACCAAGGACATCCATGGATGTGAAAATTTAAGTTATTATGAAACACTAAAATATCTGAACTTGTACAGTGCCTCTTACAGATATCTAAGAGGAGAGCTTATTCAGGTATATAGGGAATTTAGAGACAACTACCTCTGTGAATGTTTGGGATTATCTAAAGGTAGCAGAGAATCATCAAACAACCTATGCAGAAGATTCTATAGGAATGAAAGTGTACTAGTTGGTTCTCTGATTGAGCAGCTGATACATGGAACAGACTACCAAATTACATTAAAGCAATTAATTGTTTAGATATTTTTAAGAACAACCGGGACACTTATTATGGGAAAACGTTTTTTTGTATATTGGCAAGCAACAAGAGCATTAATGCCCATGCTTGAAATATTTGTTTGCATGTATGTATGTAACTCCAGGGCATCATCCTGTTTAATCAACCTGGAGTTGTATTTGCTGCTAATGCAGATAAAGACAGCTCAACCTGTCCTGTGGGATCATTGGGTGAAGGCTTAGGTGTGGTGTTAGATTTTGCTTTTGGTGTGTGCTTTAGTGATTGTTGAGATTAGGTGTTGCCGTCTGATGGCTTAGGAGGTCATTGAGGTGGACTGTTGGAGGTCATAGAAATATTTCTTTTAATTGCTCTGAATAAGACAGTCTGTGTATATCGTGAGTGGTATGTTTGAAGGATGTAGTATGTGTTCTTGACAACCTTGCTTGTAAGTGAGATGTCTTCCAAGGGGGTTGAGTATATACATCTCCTGCATACAGTGTTAGTTTCTTTACGGATTAAATGGTTGTCTGAGTATATGAGACAATTGCTACACAGTCTCAGGATGCTGATATCTACCAAGTTGGCCACAGACAAATTAGGAAATTGCAAATCCATGTTGTCAGGACCTGTATTAGGGCTGGGCTACTATGGCTTAGAGGCCTAGTCTTACAGGGGACAACTCAGTGGTGTCTAGGGTTAAGACTAGATGTTAGATAGTGCTATGATCTGATAATAGTGCAGTTTGAGGCACTAAGTAGCTGCCCTAAGCTTAGTTTCATGCAAAGCCCTTCTATGTTGCAGGTTAAAGTCCAAAGAACTAGCCTTATAGGTTTTCTACTATACAGGGTACTTCTAACCACCACTGGCTGGTGAATACTTTTATGAAAAAGAACCCAATTTATAGCAGACAGAAAAAGCTAAAAACTAACTCTTGTATCCTCTGGCCCATAAATGACTATAATTTGAGCTCCCTGTAAAGATTACCAACTCAGAAAGACCATGTAAACACTTTCTGCAACAATATAGATGATCCTGGAACTTGTTAATGTAAAAGCAAGCAAAAATAGCTCTCAAGTGCAGATTAACATCAAGAAACTAAGTCCATAATAAGCCCTCTGGCTGATGAAAGAATCTCGCTTTAAGCCTCCGTATGTGTTTGCCAAGTTGGACTGATCAGGCTATGTTACTACTGGCACTTGAATAGCAGTTCCAGTCTTCTTAACGTAAAAACACACTTGGTTTGCCAAAAATGAAAAGGGACCAACTAGCTACAACAACTAATTGCCCCTTTTAGCTTCTTTGTGTGTTTTTCAACTAAGATAGACTAGGCTTCTTTTCTACTCCCAATAGAATTGCAGTCCCAGCCTTGTTAATGTAAAAATACACTTCAGTTCACCAAAAAGTGAAAAGTATCTGAAACAAATAAAGCAACATTTTTTTACCATAAACAGTATGAACCCCCAAGGAGCCATCTCATGTCTTGATCCTTTAATAAAGTGAAGCTCAGTAAACATAATTCCTACATTAGCCTAATATGTAACATAATAATATCAACAGGACCCATCATTGCCTTGCTCTTCAAAAACTGCACTGGCTTGAATTTCCCAATCTATCACTCTATCAGCTCACCACTGCCCACTCCATTATCTACAAACCTGAAAACTGCCCTGCACTCTACAACCTAGTGCAACTAAATACCAACCCCAGGACCCTTAGATCATCTGATAAACTTATACTTAAGGTAGGTAAGTTCCATAATTACTCTGGTGACTCTCTCTTTTCCTTTAAAGTAGCCAAACAGTGAAACCAAATACCCCAGAATATCCTAAAAACACAGATAGTCATAGCTTCAAACAACTCCTAAAGGAATACCTTACTCAACAATGGCTATGCTCCTGTAATACTCCTGGCTAGTTTTCTCATGCCATCAATCAGATGTTTCTTTTCTGCTATCTTTCTCCTTCTTTTACTTCCACAAAATGAAAATACCACAATGGTTTATTTTAGTTATGTATCTAATGAGTTTCATATTAATGTCTGTAGTAAGGCTTAGGAAATGTAATGTTTTCTGTTTTACATTCTCTTTTGTAAATTGTGATTGTAGGCAACTGTTAAACATTTTGTATATTCTTTGTAAACCTTTGTAAACATTGTTGTAATATTTTTTGTACTATCGTTATGGAGCATTTCTCCCCAGTCTCCACTGAAAACGGGCTACTTACTCAGCCAGACACTACCCAGTTAACAAATGTAAAATAAGTAAATAAATAAATATTTCTTCCAAAATTTTCAGGATGAAGCCCTGGAATTTTTTCTTATATAGTTGAAGCTCAATGCATTTCTATAATACATGTTTCCAGGTACTTGCTACTCCATTGTCCAACACCTACTGTATATCACTTGGAATGTCTCATTTTAGCTGGGGAACAGAGATATTTGTGAAGACATTATCACATGTAAAACCTAACCTCCTTAATTTCATCTCATACTTCAAAATTTGGCAAATCTCACCAAATCTTTCCATCCCATAATAATATATAATTGTTGTTCACAAGCTTGTGTTACCTTTTCTACTACCCCCTCTTAGGTAACTGTACTGCTGTATAACATACTTTATCGATTTGCATGTAAGATGTATTTCCAATGTAAAGGAATCATATTTTTCAGTTTTTACAGCAATATCCATTAAAGATTTTCAGTTAGAGGACTGCTTTAGATAAGTAGCAGATCTGTCCAGCGAGTTATCGTTTGTCAGTTCGCAAAAATGAATTTATGTAAATTGGTCATTGCACAGGAATTTCTCCTTGCTCTCTCACACTTCAGTCTGGCTGCAGAACATAAATACTTTAGTCTGCCCTAATGAGGAAATACAGATTAATGCCTATGCATTTACTGGTGCAAAGAGATACAAGTTTCCAGATTACTACGATAATTCTATTTGCTGGGAATTTTCTGACAATCTGGAGGAAGGAATTAACAGAAAATTAAACTGGTGCTTGTCTCAGTGAGGAATACTGATTTCAATTGTATTTATTTACTTGTTTAATTTTAAGTGACAATGTGTGAAAATATCTAAAAGGTTGGATAAAATACATTTATGACAAATACTTCTCTGGAGGAGACACTTGCAGATGGTGATGCTTATAAAGATACAATGATACAGCTAATGGATGTCTCTTTGCATCATATACTATTGGTGACACACATGATGCAACCCCATCCCCCACCCACGCTGCATTTCATGATATACATTTACTGCAAATGCAGGATTTATTCACCCTCCAAGAAATTACTTCAGCCAGGCCTGGAATGATGTCAGTGAGGAACCTATTAACATACAACAGTGCATAAACGTCTGACAGGTACAAGTGTATTTAGGCTCCCCATGTTCTACCACATAGCCAAGAGACATTAGATACTGTGGGCCTTTAAACTATGGAAAGCATGGGTGCAAAGGAGACAGAAGATGGAATGTTTTTGTAATGTTCACTTTATTGTAATCAAGGTCACATTGAATTACAGCTTAACAATGATCTCAGTGGGAAAAAGGCAGAGTGAAAATCCTGGGCAGCATGTAATTCTAGCATAGGATGCATATGCACAGACACACACACACACACACACACACACACACACACACACACACACACACACACACACACACACACACACACACACACACACACACACAAACATGTACATGCACATCTGATGTACCCCTGTGTGCAATTTAGTGGATCACAACTTCCATTAATGATATGTCTTTGGAATGAAGTTTGAAACCAGAGCACCCAGTGAAAACTAATAAAGACACAAGGAGGATAGGCAATTTCCTTACAGAGAGCACCCCATTCAGGAAATGAGGTGGGTCAAAGGCCATCATTAAAGCCAATAAAGGTCATTAAATCTTGAATCTGATAAGCAGGCAGACAACTGTGAATTCACTGGAAAGCCACATTAATGCTAGATGGTCATATTCTCCATTCCAAAACATTTCAGGAATGTTTTGTAATAATGAACTGGAATCCAGTAGAGGCATCATGTTATTTATTTGTGCTGAAAACAAAAGTCACACATTCTAGGTTATGAGTATTGAAACATATCCTACATATCACAGACACCACTGTCTTTTTCAGAATTATGTGTGTTCCTGGATACTTTCCTCTTAAATGATGCAGACAAAAAAAAAAACAGATCCAGGAGTACTGATCTGTAAACTCACTGACCTCAGTACCCATCTTTCACCTTTCCAAGAATAGATGTCACATCCTGCAAGTATTGAGATGCATCTCTTTTAGCTACAATGACCTTTCCAGTCATCCTACAGACTAAACAATATAAATAAACAAACTGAGTTATGCATTTCCTAACAAGCATTTTCTATTGTGCATGCATGAGGGAAACACATTTCTTTTGATGAGTCACTTTCCCTTAACAAAGGGTTCAATCAGTATTTGCCATTGAAAAGGTCACAGATTGACATGAAGGCCTATAAGCTTTACGAAAACTCAGACTAGTGAAGCATCTGATGATATGCATGGGATTCAACTGTATCTACATGAATGGCTAGTGCCATGGATGTAGCAGAGCAAAAGGCTTCTTTCTCTCTGCCTAGAATCATTGGTCAGAGCATTGAACCACAGCATGAACAACCCATTTCAGGAATAACCATAAAGGAGACTGTAGTATATTTCTTGTGTTTGCATTTTCCCCAGCTGGGAAGGAGTATAACATGTTAATAGGTTCCCCACATATGGGTGACACCTAACTTGTGGATCAATAAAGCCTTGATCCAGATTTCCTTATGTTGCATTCCCTTGTTTACATCTGCTTGATTTGTAAGGCTGTGGTTCATATGTGCAATGTTTTCACTCTATTACAATGTGATCCTTCACTGTTGTGATTTGTTTTGAAGTCTAGCCAGTCAATTTTGCTATGGTAACTGATTTGCCAGAATATGAGTTTCACTTAATGTTTTTTTCTTATTAGCTTGCTTTCTTAATGTTTCACTGAAAATATATCTTCCATAATAGTTATTACATTTAAAACAGTCTACAAAGATGAATCCCCTCTCAACACTCCAGTGTACTGAGCTTGTGCAGATTCAGTGTAGTAGTGAACTCATGCACATATAATAACCCGGGTTTATATTAGACTGAAAATATGTAGGGTCTGCACGTGTGTTTGTTTTGTTGTGTTGGTTTGTAGTGTAGGGAGGATGGTGTATGTGTGATTGTTTGTGTGTGGAGTGTGTATGTGGGCAGTTGCAATGTTAAATTTCGCACGTTTAGGGTTTTGGGTTTTGAAGTTTTCACCGTTACAGTCTCAAGATACTGAATTTCAATATTTCAATATTTCGGGATTGTAAAGTGAAACCAAAAAAAAAAAAAAAAAAAAAAAAAAATATATATATATATATATATATATGGCCCTGTTTGGGACTAGTAATGTGGGCCAAGCATAGCTCATATAAATCGCACTACTAGTTTTACACATTTATCTTAAACAGTATGGAAGACTGCTAAAAGTGGAATTGCTTCTTGTATCCTTACAGGGTATGTTTTAATCACACATGTTGGTACTATAACAGTGTGCATTTCAATTCAAATGCAAGTATCTCTATATAGCTTACAATGTTGAATTAGTCAGACTAAGGCTACTTGCTTCCCTTCTGGCAACTGTTAGCTGCTGTTTTATGTCTGTGCTGCCTTTGAAGTGTGTTTTAGTTACTTTCAGAGAGTGTCATAGGGAAGCTACTTGCCTGACACTTTTTCTCTATATGTATCTTCCTACATACTATCTTGCATCTACACTGTTTAATTAACTTGTTCCTCTGCTAGCCTTTCTTTTTCCTCTGCTATTTTTACTGCTAGATCCTCAACTACCTTGTTTTACTTGTGTTAACTATCTTTAACTTTGCTCCTTGGCTAATATATACTTTTCTCTTCTCTTACAGTTTGTCTGCTATAGTAATTTATCCCACGTATAACCAAACACACAGAAAAACACAGACAATTAGGAAGGAGCGGCAGTAGTGTTGTTACCTCACAGCAAGAGGTTCTCCCGTTCGATTCTCGGTGTGGCTTGGGAGTGCCTTCTGTATGGAGTCTGCATGTCCTTCCCGTGGTTGGGTAGAGTTCGAAAGACATGCATGCGTAAATAGGTGTGCCTTTGTTGAAGGTTGGGCATTGAGCTGGCACCTCGGCATTTCATAAAAATCTACTGCCAATCATTAGCGGACTGGAGTTCAGCTGTGACGACCCCTTACTGGGAAAAAGCTGAAAGACAAACAACAACATCAGTGAGCTTATGCAAACTGCTGTGAAATAGCCTGAACAGGTTGCATTCCTGAGACACCAGCAGCTCTATCTGCTCATTTTCTTCTTTAAGATAAAATAGGAGTATATTTTTGGCTTGCAACATATAGTGCTAACTTTGGTAACCCACAAAGAACTTGGTCCTTACTTTTCAGCCTTTTCTTCAAACTTGCTATAAAACTTCTCAGGACATAGGATGTAGATGCTGTTGGGCAAATCCCCTTGATCCAGGGCACTGTAGATTGTTTTTAGTGGTTGGTGGTTTAGAAGAATAGCCCACTATGCTTCCCTACCCTACTGCCAAATCCCAACCACCCCTAATTTTACATTTAATCTATACATATTTTCACCCACTTATGTCTGTTACCAATCTCATCATTCCATTCTCACTACAAAACTCAGGAAACAAACCCACCCTAACCTTCAGCCAAATTAGTCTATCACACCTGACACTCACACTACTAATACATTCACCTCTCAATCCAGCCTAATTTTCCTGAGTTCATCCTTTTTCTGCTGTAAGCTTCTTTGACCCTTCTACAACAAAATACTCACTTAATGTAAACCTCATGAGGACCTCCTTCAAACTACTTTCATTCATACATCTACAACTTTTAATCTTTCCCCTCTCACTACTCCTGTAAAGCATTCCTCTTACTCATGCATGCTGCTTCATCAGATACTCATACTTCTCCTCATAGTTATAGTCAACTAATGTCCTGTCAACATCTCTCCTTAGCAACTACTGCAATAGCCACACACTACTACACCATTCCTAAGTAATGTCCATTATAATTTCACAGTACCACAACCTTTTCAATACAACAAATTTTCATCTTTTAAAGAATAGATATTTCAGTACAATTCTACCCTCCCGTAGCTAGGCATTAAACCAAAGCTCACATACAAGCATGCCTAGTTCTATGCCACTTTTTGCTATATCTAAAATCTTCTGGTAATATTCACTGAAATCCAGGTCCAGGCAACCTTCCTAAACACAGAAACTCCAATAAACACCAATATAACTCTTGCTCAAAACCAATTCCCAATGAATCTCGGGTATACAAATTAACATGAGAAGGATTCCTAACAAAATAGCCAAATTTACAGACCTGGATAGCATATGATAATTCAGACCTATGTGAAATAGGTGTCTATACATTCTCAGAAATAATATAAAGACTACTGAAGGCTTTCTTTCTTGGACATCCACTGATATTTCACAGGAAGCTCTAATACTAAGGTACCTAAATATTGATGGGCAAACTATAGACACTGATAGCCCTCTGAATGCCATAAAATTATATGGGTTTTCTCAACTTATCTCTAGTCTCACCAGATACAATAAAACTACAAATATAACTTAAACCAAAGAATGGATTCTTATAAACAACCCAAATAAAATTAACTTTGCCATTAACATTATTGACACCACAAGTGACCATCTGCAAATGTTTGCAATAATAAAGCAAAATCACTATTAAAAAGACCATCACTATGATCACTGTCAGTCTCTTCACCTTTAACAAAGATTTATTCATTTTAAAGTTAAAAATCATTCAACTAGAGAGTTCTAAATAAAAGCAATCAGTAGGGACAACTGATCACTAGGCTCTGCTGAAACAATGCTACTAACTGTGACCCCTGGAAACTACTAATACTCCTCTAAGCCCCCTGCAAATATGGAATTCCATCATTCTCTCTCTGTATCTTAGATTGACAGGTTATACAAGAAAGGTGCATGAGTATAGCCAAATATTCTTTAGGCAATCCTTTAAATGTAGGTTAAAGGATATATTTTTTTTAACTGCTGTTCTCACTTAAAAAAAATAAAAAAGATAACCACATACTCTTTGCATGGTGTGTGGTCAACTTATTTAATTTTTGCCATTCTCAGTTCTCTACTTTTTCCTATACTGCCATACTTACTCATAAGACTTTCTAACTTCATTTCTGACAAAAAAACCTCTACCCTGCATTATTGCTTCTAGTAACAGATTTAAACTCAAATGCATCTGTACTGAATTTGCACATCCTACTATACTCTTATCACAGCAACTTAGTTGTAAAACACAATAATAACAAATCTGCCTGACTTCAACTGTAACATTATATACTTACACTGTGAAGTATATATCCTCTGTGTTTGTAAACCTTACATTGTTAACTTAAACTAATTTATATTTGTTTTAATTATGTTAGTGTATATATATTTATGAATTCTGTGTACCTATCTTTACTGTCATTTTGTTTTTATGCACAGCTTTTTTACCTGGGCCTCTGCTAAAAAGGGTCAGAATCTACCCAGTCCAACCATTCCAGTAAATAAATGCAATAAATAAATGTGCTGCCTCATAATTGTGCCCTCATGAAGACAGTACATTTAAGCTTGGAGATTTTGAGGAGAAATCCCCCACAGAGTGCGGCATAGGGGCTTGCCATCTTCAGAAATAATATTTTTTTATTTTACTTCAGGGATGGTAACATTTTGAGAATTGGTACTTTACTGTGTTGGCATATTGTTATGCATAAACTCTACTATTAGGGTCCAGCACAAAATCACCCAGAAGTAGCGATATATTCTTGACATCTTCTGCAATACACATTCTTTTAAGGAAGTGAAAACATCCGCTCTTTACAGAAACTAAATATAATGAAACTTGGAAAATTTTAATATCCATGTACAACTGCAGTAACTACATACAGTATGTGAAATGGAGCTTGTTCTTAGGAGCTATTTTTCTTAATAATATAAAAGATGTTGAACAGATTTGGGTACTGTACTAGATAATGCACTAGTGGTTTCTGGTGTCAAAGCAGACATTCAGCTCTATTCTTCAATTGGATTACTATTCTGCACTTCTCATTTCTGCATTTTGGGTGGCATACTGCTGTGAAGAAAAGTGACATTTATATATCAAAAGAATTGCTTTTTCTTTCTGATTCAGTCCCAACTCAATACAAATGTTTTCTCTGCCCCTCCCCCCTCTCTCTCTCTCTCTCTATATATATATATATATATATATATACATATATATATATATGTGTGTGTGTGTGTGTGTGTGTGTGTGTGTGTGCGTGTGTGCGTGTGTGTGTGTGTGTGTGTGTGTGTGTGTGTGTGTGTGTGTGTGTTTCTGTGTACATGTTTGATCAGACAGATAAAACTTGTATATATATTACTGCAAGAGTAGTCAGAGTGTATTTGTGTCTGTGTGTGAGACTGAGACCACTCATACGCCTTGTAAAGACTCATATATGCTGCCACACGCACACATACATACACCCCCACTATGTTATGTAGATGAATGATTCCCTGAATTGCTTGGTTGTATAAATCATTTCCTGCAGGAATTTTTGAGAGAACACATGGTTAATTAGCAAATGCCACTCTCTGGGAATGCCTCATTAACATGTAGCACTGCACTAGAAACTACTCACTGCAAAAATTCTACCGACCATGTAGAGTCACTGTGTTGGGCCTGCCTCTGAATCAGAAAGCAAACCTACCAGTGGTTGACCAAGTATGCTAAGGCTTACAGCTTGGGATAGCCCTTTCTGAATCCTAGCAACTGTTTACTAAAGTAACTAATCACTACATAGTACTGCTCTTGGGATTTAGAAACATGCAAAGGCAACCTCAGAGATGCCAGGGTGGATGACGCAGCTCAATGGAAATTATCAATTAACTAACAGGAATGTCATGGTCCAAGCTGCAACTACTTAAGAAATGTACTCAGTGAAATGACTGTAGCCAGGAATGTCATTAAGACAAGTAGCAAGCAAGTAGCACATACATGCCTAAGTGTGTGCACATGCACTACAATCATACTGCTCAACCATACCAAATTCCTTGGTATTTCACAGTTTTGAGGGGAAAATAATGAGGTGCCACGAATTCCAGAGTAGCCCCTTCAAATCCCAATTTTTTATTTACAGTTGCCTAACTGCCTGTTTGAGACTGGAGGAGAGCTAAAAAAAAGTTGTTTCTAGCTGCAGAGGACTATGCTGTGGAAGTACATGGTCCTGGATGACGTTAATCACAAGGAGTTCCATAAATGGCTTGCCCAGAAGATTAATGCAATTCTAAAACTAATTTATGTATTTCTTGGCTAACAGTCTTTCAGTTTTGCTGGTTTCCTGCCTTTTGTTTTAGATGTTTACATGTAATAAGGGCTGGAACTGGAGAAGGGTATGAGGATGTTACAGGAGTATCTTTTTAATGACTTGGGTTGTAGTGCACTGGTCTATCTACTCTGGAATTATTTTAACCCATCTTTTTTCAAGGATGCCAAGTCTCAAGTAAACAAAGTAAACCATAATGCTGAAAAAGCTAGTTAAATTGTGAAGTCTTCCATATGACCTTTTATCAATCAGTATGTGTGTGTGTGTGTGTGTGTGTGTGTGTGTGTCTGGGGTGGGGAGATTAACAAACAAAAACACGATTGGTAACATAACATTTTCATTTTAATACTTGGGTTAGCTGTATCCCTGAAATAGCTTCAACCCCATTAATTGTTTGTCATGGTATACAGGTCTGTGTCCTGTGGTTTGCACTTCATACATGAATGTGCAGCATGCTGGGTCCTAAAACAACCCTCAAGAGGAGTTGCAGGTGTACAGCCAGAAATTTCTATTCAAGCAAACTTAAAATTGTTGCTTAGCCTTACCCCTTACTTAGTTAAAATGTATGCATTTCCCTGAATATTGCACTGTATGGCTACAATGTGCACTTAATCAGTCTCCATCTGTTCCTTCCTTAAATCATAAAAATCGCTGTTTTGTACCCCTGATTCTAACTGTGCTGTGTGCACACCTGTATTGAAGGCAATTTGGATAACAGTTCTTTTAGATACTCTCGGCTCTCTGACAAAACCTGATCATGGTCAAATAGGTCTTTCAAGCAGGTCTCCTTTCAACATAGTGGTATCCTTTTATTTTTCTGTCTCTTACCATAAAGTAATTTTCAGAGTTAATGTACATGTGATTTTGTTCCTCACATTTGCAATGATCAAAGTGATTTACATTACTAAAAAACAATATTGAGTCTTCAATGTTCCAATGTCCCAAAACAGGTACAAAAAAGTAAGTGCAGTCTGTGAAACAACAGTGAAGAGGCAAACTCACTGTTACACCTAAGAAATGTTTTTTGTAGTGGGCAAGCCAAAAGACTTCCTGCCCGCCTACATGGTTGCATTCCCCACACTTTTGTTACTTCCATCCACTATTTTCTTGATAGTTGTACCTTGTAGAAGAGAGATTTGATTTCTCTAAAACAGCTGTCTCAGAGTTATCCTATATCTCCTTGTGACTGCATCTAAATTCTCACTGTTCATGTTAAGAGTCGTATGTCTTTAAAATCACACCACTTCCCACACTCCTGTTCCTCAGCAACCAGATATATTTGTTTATTATGAGGGTCCGACCAATCAGCACATGGTTTAGCCGATAACAACAGTCAATCCAGGACTATAGCAGTAGCTACCAATATTTGAAGTTTTTTTGCTTTTTAGCTGGCTTGTTTGTTTATATGCAATAGAAAGTGTCCTTTTATAGACTTCTAGCGACGTAGGCTAAGGAGACATCTTTGGGTTTCTTACATTTTAAATGTCTCCAACAGAAGACTTGTTTATTTAGAGGCATCTGTCATGGAAGTGCTGTCTAATGCCTTCCCGTGTAGAAGATTATGAAGTATTGTCAACCATCGGATCTGGCTCATATGGTCAATGTCAAAGGATTCAGAGAACATGTGATGACAAGGTGAGATGATTTGTGTGATAGATATGTTTTGAGCACTTCAAGGGCAGTAGAAATCCATGCCAGGCAGTATATTTAATTTTTCAGTTGCAATTTACCAGACAACAAATGCCTTTTGAAACGTGTGTATGCATGCATGGGAATAACGTTACAGTAGCTAGCTTCCTGTTTTATTTGCAGGCTGGATTTATAAACCCCACAGAGTGATGTGGTCCATTTTATATTGTATTAAATCTTGTGGGGTAGAGTGTTCTCTCATGCTAGTAGCTCAGTATCAATGGACTTCCACCATCTGAAGTAGTTTTGTGGAACTGTAAGTTTGTAGCATAATTACCATTATTATTCATTAAGTGTAAGTTATCACCTTTTCTGCAACAGTCTACAGTTTTAGGATGGATTAAGAGGGGCAGTACAGAGCTAAATTTTAAGTCAAAATTAGGGACAGTTGAGGTATGTGTACTAAAGTCAAAGACCCCCTACACTACCTCTTCTCACCTAAACTGTTTTTAAGAATACTGAGTGCATGCTCAATGCATTCTTTTGTACTGTGTGCTTGTAGCACCAATCAGTCCTTCATGTCAGCAAATAACTGTATTGTCTGTTAATTCTGTTTGTAAGATGTGGGATTTCCTAACCATTCTTGGCTAGTTTTAAAAGGCATAGTAGGATTAAGGGACACCATCTCCCCTTGCCAATGAAATTATTGGGAAACACATTATACAGTCTTCATGAATACTTCTCATCTTAGGTATTTATTAGCATGATGATCACTGGAGCCTTTATAAGCCTATCCATGGAACCTAAATATATCCCACAAATTATTTTGCCTTAGAGGTTATTTTAAGAGGTGTATATTATTCAATGCATGACTTAATGCCTGTCTCTGCCCATCAAAGACATAGGTGCTGGGCCAGGGATGACATTCTGATTTCTCATTCAATGGTCCAGATTGTGTTTGAAAAGGATTAGAGAAGGGCTCTGCTTCACATGGGGAATGTACTTCAGAGCATAGCAGTAAGGAAGTAAATGAAGAAGGGAGAGTAAGGAGGTATAAGAATGAAAAGATACTTGTTCACTTTTAGGGATATAGTTTAGCCTGGTTTTGAGCAAAAACAGATTTTAGCTAGGAAGTCTTTCACACAGTGGTTTTGAAAGAAGGGAGGAAGGACATACACCTGATGGATACAGGTAAGCAGTTCTATGCTAAGATGGTCAAGAACACATTTTCTTTTTTAACTAAGAATAGAGGAGGAAGGACATAAGGGGAAGGCAGGGGGTGGAAAGATACTGGAGGTAAGGAAGCAGGAACACATAAAAAACATAACACACAGACAAAGACCAACAAGAGATGTGCTGATACAAAGGAGGGTTTTGACAATGGAATTATTATCATTAAGACAGAGGGAGATCAATTAGTAATTTGGAGGAGTGAACAACAAACTAGGAAAAGAGGTTGATAAACAATGAAGGGGAAAAGAGGATATGTGATACGGAGGATATCTTGATCCTGTTATCATATTATCTGGGCTAGAATCAGGGAGATGTCAGTCACCACCATAAATTCCCTCTCCACTGGGCCCTGCTTGAGGTGGTGATTATGATGATTGCAAAGCAAGGGTCTATCCTTAGTCCACTCCTCTTTGACATTCTCACCAGCACCCTCCACACATTCACAAAGCAGGCCTTCCCAATACAATACGCAAATGAAACCACACTTGTTTGCACATCTGACAACATGGCAGACCTCGAAATAACTACTCAGGAAGCTTTAACAGCAACTGAAACATGGCTTTGTAACTCACAACTTATGTTCAACCCTAAAAAAACAACAACAAAAAACAAAAAAAAAAAACTACTACTTGTTTTCTACAAATCCCTCTTCCATGAGAAAAGAAAATTTAAAGTCATCTCTCTTGATAATACAAACATTGAAATCACTTCTCATAGCAAATTATTAAGGATGACAGTGGATGATAATCTTAAATTTAACCCGCATATCAAAACTACATAAGAAAAAAAAACTAATCAGAACTTTCTCACCAACACAACTAAAGCTACACTTGCCACTACTTATCTCCACTGTACATGGAACTCTCATCCTTACTAACCTTCAGGTATCACAAAAAAAAAAAAAATTGCAACAAATACCCCTTTCAGAACCCACCATTGTATAGTACTAAAAAACTAAATTGTTTAGAAATACCCCATCAACTAACATATTTACAGCTTCTTACCACCTATAAATTATCCAAAATCTATCTGCTTGTCCATCACTAAATAACATTCTGCAGAACTATGTTCTCATTCATTCATTATGATCCAATGACCAAAAACTCCTGTCTTTCCACAAACCTATTAAATCTGCTGGGCACTATCTGTACCTGTACCATGTTGGTAAGGCCTTGAACTCATGCTGGGCATTGTCTGTACCTGTACCATGTTGGTAAGGCCTTGAACTCATGCTGGGCATTGTCTGTACCTATACCATGTTGGTAAGGCCTTGAACTCATGCTGGGCACTATCTGTACCTGTACCATGTTGGTAAGGCCTTGAACTCATGCTGGGCACTATCTGTACCTGTACCATGTTGCTAAGGCCTGGAACTCCTTATCTCTATCCATCAGGCCAATACCCTCACTCCCATCCTTCATAACAATTTTGAAGGACTTCCTAGTGAAAAGTCACCTCTGTTCTTGCTCAACACAAGGATAAACTATATCCCTAAATATGAACAAATACCTTACATCTCCTTGCTCTCCCTTCTTCACTCAATTCTTTACTTCTATCAGTTTGTCTCTCTTGACTTTCTGTTTAAATATATCATACGCCTGCTTTTCTCTCACTTCGTATTGTAATTCTGTTTGTATTATACTAATTTACCTTTAATTTCTCTTTAAACTTGCTAAATTTCTCTAACTATTAAATCATTATCATATAACATATCTATTTTTAACCAGTGTGTTCATATTATGTCACATTTGGTATAATTATTTAAACTGTATTAAATTGTATTTAAACTGTATTTGTTTTTTGTACTATTTAAAAAAACTGTAAAATCATCGTTCTTAAAATGTTTTGTAATACTTTGGACCTTTTCTCCATGGGACTCCACTGAAAATGTAATACTATCCCATCAGACTTTCCTGGTAATCAAATGTCAATTAATAAATAGATAAAATAAATCATACCAATTAACTGTAGAGTAAGGGTCCATTTATTTATAAGGGAAATAATAAGACAGCAATCAGTGCTAAATACTTACAGTACATCCCAGGGGCCCTCCTCTGACCTCTTTTTCTTATTGTCACAGAAGGCTTGCATGGTGTCTCCTCAAGTCATTAAATTAGTGCCAGCACTGTTCACCAGTGGCATTAGACGCCATCTGGCAAGACTGTGCCAGGCATCTACTTAATACTGGAGACTCTATTAAGAACCAAGCATTGAGCAGCATTCTACTTTCTCCAAGAACATTGCCACTACATGAACAAAAAATAGTTGACTTTAACAATTGGCTTATTTTTTGGTGTCATTTAAAGTAGGTCCAATATCTGTCAGCCTGGGAGGACATGATCACTAGGGATAGCCTGCACCTGTCCCATGTCAGTTTTGAATACTGGTAAAGGCATTTCCCCCACCTCATAGTACCTTATTTAGGCAATGCCAACCAGGTAAACCTATTAACATAAGGAAATAAGAAAAAGAATATATGTAGGTACGAAGGTGTTACAAATCAATGCTAGGGGGTCTAAACACAAACCTCCATACGAGTCTTCCTCACCCTATGCAGTGTCTGAAACATTGTTTCAAAAGGGGAAGAGTACACCAGCTGTGCAGGGCTAATGCCTTTCACACTTTTAGCCCACCCACTCTGCAGGAGGAGGAAAAAAAAGATGGAGGTCTCATTCTTCATTCAAGAGAGATTCTTATCAAGGCTGGAAAAGCAGCATGATGCAGTCTTCATGTCCAAATCACCATCAGAAATGTCCCTTATCATATATTAGCTAGCTATAGAACTGTCTCAATGACCAAGAAATTCACAATACCTACCCACTTGAACTGGAATCTTTCAGTATTAAACTCAATACCATTTTCACTGGTGATCTTAACAATGCAGTTTTAGACTGGGAAACTTACATCACCACAAGTGCACAAGCACAAAGATTTCTGGACTTTGTAAATAAAAACACCCTGGAACAATTAGTCAAAACACCCTCTAGGTGGAACAACATGTTAGACCTTGTCATTACAAATATGGAGGTATCTTGTGTATCAATGTCCCTTGTTAGATCTGATCATTAAGCTATTGCCTTTGAAATAACATTGAAGTCAGTGGTCACCTCTGCACTTGGCTCCTTTAGAAACTTTTCTAAGACAAGCTCTCTCCTCCTAACTGACTCCCTGTCAAGCTTCAAATCCTCACCATACTCAAAAAACTCTCTAAAATACATGGAAGTCTTCACCACCGAATTATAGCAGTATGAAAACATAGACGTGGCTGTCCTCTGTAGAAACAAGCAAACCTCAGAAACAGCTTCCCTGGTGGAACTATAATATAAACAAGCTATAAAAAAGGAAGAGAATTTTGGATACAAGTAAGAAAAAAATACCCCAAATGACAGAGTCCTCTTCATTTAACTTAAATCTCAGAAGCACAATACAGCAATGAGCTGAGCTGATTGTGAACAAAGTTACCTTCACAGAAGCTGAAGATACAGTTAACCTACTGGCTGATAAGAGCAACTAAAACTTTATCCCTCTCTCACCTTGTCTATTCCACAGGAAATACCTGAAATCGACCAAACCCCGGCTATCAAATCTCCAAAAGTCATCCTGCAATCTCTAAACCAAAAATTACTACATCAATATGCCTAAATTGAATAGCATGAAGCACAATTTAGCCACACCCCTAACAACATTGTTCAGCATTAACCTCCAGATGGGTTTTGTATCATGTGACTTGTGAACAGCAGCAGTTATACCCTGCACAAGGAATGATTCTTCATGGACCCAAGGAATTACAGGCCCATAAGTCTGACCAGTCTCATATGAAAAGTCATGGTAAGAACAATCATGGAATTAATCAATAAGGATATAAGGAACCACAAAACATTGGATCCATCTTAGTTTGGATTCATAAAAGGCAGGTCATGCTTACTCAACATCGTGGACTTTTTCTGCAAAGGTTAGACAGGCTATAGACAATGGTAAAATGGTACTCACTACCTACCTAGACCTGGCTAAGGCTTTTGACACAATCCCCTATTCTGGCATAGTAGTAAAACATAATGAATGTAGAATAAATCCCAACATCAGCTGCTGGATTGCCAACTGGCTCACAGATAGAATGCAGGTGATCTAAACAGGTGAAGCTATCTTGACTAAAAGACCACTCACCAGTGAAGTCCCTCAGGCCTCAACGCTGGGACTTCTCCTGCTTGACATCTAATTCTGAGAAGTTAATGTCAAAAATAAGAGTCTTCTGTTTGACCAGGTTTGCAGATGACTGCAAGCTAAGTGCAGTTATCAAATCTCCGAGGTCTTTGCAATCCTGCAAGAGGGCTTATCCCAAAAAAATAACTAGTACCAGAATCATGGTCTAAAGTTAAATGCCAAAAAAAAATAAGAAAAAAATGCATTGCCATATCCTTTGGGAAATAAGCTGTCCTAGAAAGCTAACATGTTCATTATATTCTCTAAACAGTCAACTCAGTAGTTCAGGATCAGGGAACTTATGTGGGCTGTGATCTAACCTTTGGCCAACATGTATCCACTTCTTCTTCTTTCAGCTTTTCCTGGTTAGGGGTCACCACAGTGAACCACCTGTCCACTCATGATTGACAGTGGAGTTTTATGGTGTCGAATTGCCAGCCCAGCACCCAACCTTCCACAGAAGGGGCACACACACACACGTGCACTCTCACCTAGGGCCAATTTAGAGTGTCCATTCCACCTACAACATGTCTTTGGGATGTGGGAGGAAACTGGAGCACCCAGAGGAAACCCACAAGACCACAGGGAGGATATGCAGACTCTGCACAGAAGGCACGGAGGATCAAACTGGAGAATCTCTTGCTGTGAGGCAGCAATGCTAACCGCTGCCCACCAACATGTATCCACTGTGGTGAGGAAATCCTTTTATATCATGCAGCTCATTAACAAATCATTTCATCCAGATCCAAGGATGGCATTGTACCCCTTTACTCTGCCTTCATAAGACCAATCACTGAGTATAACTCTCCCTTTGGCAAGCATTTGTCCAAATGCTTGCAGCAGATAGAATGCCCACAGAAATACCTTACAAAAATTATAGTAGGCTTAAACACTTTTTTCCCCTACATGGACCACCTCAAAGGCATCCTCTGACCCTATACTAATGGACCTACTACACATCAAAATGTCAAACAGCGTCAGAAACACTGTTCCCACTGATCTAAACCTGTTCTGCAACATCATCAGAACAATTTGGAGGGACAGATATAACTCACAGAGAATAAAATTGCTCTAGAATTGACTACTCATCCCTGCAAAACAAAGTTTATCCCTGTTCATATTCAAGTGCAACTTTGATCTATGGATGGGAGACAGAAAATTTACCCCAGGACTGCCCTGTACTATTAAGGACAGAGGCAACTGCTAACAGATTTAAGTCATGATTAGGAACTAAATAATCTGCGGTACAATCTACCAGTAGAGCTAATATAAATACAGTCCATCAATGGGTAATGTTGATTTTAACACTAAACAAAATAAGTAATTTCAAACAGGAAATTTGGCAAGGCTTAAAATGGCCTGCAATGACAGTTAGCCTAGTACTAACCTATGAATCTATGTAAGAGTCTTTAATCAGATATTCCTTGGGCTTCTATTTAGCAGATGAGCACCACTTGGGAACCTTGCCAGCATCAGTACTTTTGGAAAGTATTGTCACTTATCAGGTCATAATCCTGAGAAATGTGGTAGCTTTCTTATGGTCACACATGCCGATTTTCTTGACAAACAATATTCATCTTCAGGCAGGCATCTTGGTGTTAAGAGTAGTAGCAATGCTGGAAAACACTTTAGAGGGAGCACATTGCCTACATTTGTTAGCACTTTTGATTTTTATTGTCTCTATTACCTCCCCTCTCTCTAGGAGAAATATGTGCAACACTTACTCCTTACCTGTCTATGCTTTCAAACCTTACCCCTCCCTACTCCTCTTCCTTACCCTTTTATATCTTATCATATTTCCTTTACTTATATCCTACCATTCATTTATTGCTATGTCAAGGCTAGTTAGGGGATATCCTACTCTAATTTACTCTTTCCATCCTATTCCTATTTAACTAGGCTCTAGCACATGATATCCCTATGCCGGAATACTTAATTTCATTCTCTCCTTATATTTTCCCTCTTTATCTTAAAAAGGTACTGTACCAACTTTAACTTTCCCTAATGCTTTTTTACTGTGTTAGCCTATTAACTCCTATTTGTCTTGTTATTTATGTGTTATCTATTATGCATTGTATACCGAGTTATGCCTACCCTGTTTATTGTCTCTATGATTGGAGCTTTTCTTCCATTATTTGTATGTTATCTATTATACATTTTATACCAAGTTATACTGTACACTGTTAATTACATGTATGATGCAGCTTTTCTCCCCGGGCCTCCGCTGAAAATGGACAACAAATGTAAAATAAAATAAAATAAAATATGTGTGTGTGTGTGTGTGTGTGTGTGTGTGTGTGTGTGTGTGTGTGTGTGTGTGTGTGTGTGTGTGTGTGTGTGTGTGTGTGTGTGTGTGTGTGTGTGTGTGTGTGTGTGTGTGTGTGTGTGTGTGTCTGGCATACAAGCATCCTCTGACCCATTACTGATGGATTTGCTGACATCAAGTCAAATGCCATAAGAAATACTCGGTCAAGAACTCTAAACTTCTAATGCAACATCAACAAAACAGTTTGGAGGGACAAGTATATCTGACATGTGATACTGCTGCTCTGGAATTGACTCCCCATCCAGATAAAACAAAGTTCATACCTGTCCATATTCAAGTGCAACTTGGATCTATAGATGAAAAGCAGAAAATTTATGCCAGGACTACCCCCTGTACTACTAATGGACAGAGGCAGCAGCTCCTAAATGCTTTATGCCATGCATGGGTTCTCTGAAATCATCTATAGTAAGATTCCAGTTCTTCTAATTGGGGGTAACATATAATTATCGATCATGGATGGGTAAGGCCTGTCTCTAACCAAATGGGATAAATTAATTTGAGCACAAAAAAGGGAAACTGTCTAGACTTAAAATGGCCCATAATGGCAGTTAGCCTGGTAGTTACTTGTGAACCTATGAACCTATATAACTACAATATATTCTCCCATGCTCCCGAGTTCACAAAGCTAACAGAGATTTTTACACAGCATTGGTTAATTGCACTATGAGTTAGATTCAGGAACATTCATTCAAATGAGGCTCATTAGCATAAGGATCATGCTAGCAGCTTTAAATTTTGTGATAAAGGGTACTGTTCATACAATGGGCCTCATCACTCTATGGAAGACAGTTACACTGATTTCACTGTAGTATTTTGATTACAATAAGCAAATCAGTCATAAAAAGGGTTAGTTACTAAGAATGGTATCGTATTCATATTTATTGCATTGGAGGATAATTATGTTTTTGGTTAAGTTAGTTAAATGACAACAGTGATGACACTGTGTGGAGGACTGTATACAGGGCAGTTTTTACTGCCATGACAGGGTAAGTGGAGTATATTTAATGTTGCAGGTATGTAAGACACAAGTTTTGTCCTTGTAGACTCTCCAGGAGCCATAGTCCTTTCTATAGGCCAAGGAATGAGAATTTCACCCAATGAATGTTATTATTTCCATGTCTAGACGTATTCTGCTGGCTGATGATTACGTCCACAGTAATCATAGTAATGCTGTGCTCACCTGTTTGTGGAGGTTACCTATGTCACATGTGCCATTGTATTATACTATGGCAGTCCTACAACTGCTACATGTCATGATTTTGGGTTTACTGTGCATATAGTAATGTGGGTTAGGGGGGCAGCTAGCACAGTGCATAATCATCCATAGAGTGCACTTGCAATCAACAGTCCTCAGGTATGGTCCTTTATACATGCTGTGTCCATACATTCTTATCAATGTTTCCACCCCCATGTCCTGCAGATGTGGAGACAGTCCTCAGGTATGGTCCTTTATACATGCTGTGTCCATACATTCTTATCAATGTTTCCACCCCCATGTCCTGCAGATGTGGAGGAAGCATCTGTAGTACTACTATGCAGTTGGGGAGGGGGAGCGTATTGTAACCATGAGTCATCTTACTTGCAGGGTATGGATCAAATGAGCTCTTTAGTAACTACACCTTACTGGCCTCAGTCAGTAATTAGTGTAGGGGATGTGCATTCTATGGTCTGCACAACAGAATGGGGTATGGCCTTCATAAATGTATGGTACTGTGTTATATACTTGGCTTGTGCTGCTTCCATTGGTATGTGTTGGGGAGACCAACACCGATATTTACTTTGAGGAGTGGCTGTGTACAGTCTAAGGTGATGTCAGGCTTATATTTAGTGATAGGATGCACACACATACTCATGTCCTACAAAGATCGATTGAGCTGTATGCCTGGATACACAGAATCACATAGGAGTGATGCTTGTCAATGGAAAGGAGATTTCTAAACACTAGCAGTCTTATCGTCTGCTGGGCCTGCGACACTTCCATAGTCAGCGGGTGTGCCAAGATGCCAATGTAAAATGTTGGACTCTTCAAAAGAGTATATCACACCATTATGCCTGACTATGTGATCTATGCATATAAAGATTCCAGAAGATATCAGGGGCTGTATCACATCTGCCTGTCTGTGTACCCTTTGTACTCCTCAACATACCTTGTCACCCCTGCTGCATGTTAATAATACACCTGTTAAAATCATGCATAAAACACCTCCACACACATTCCAGACATAAATGTTCCTGTATTATGATCCTGCAGTAGAAGGACTGAATCATACCTGATGCAACACAGCACAAGTCCCGTCATCTCTATCGTATTGCAAGTGTAGCAGTATAGGGTTATATTAAGTGTGACCTAATAGTATCTCACATGAGTATTTCTTTGTAATTGCAGGTTCTCATATCCAAAGGTGGGAAACATCAGAAAAGTAAATTCTCCCAGAGAATGACATCCTGCAACAAGCTCTGCATCAGTATTTCAGCACAGTTAGCAGATGTTCCATCATGACTGATCTGGCCATGCTTTCTGTTCATGTGTCTAGTTGGATGCTCTTGATGTCATTAAAGCCACTGGTGTCCTAAATTGCAATTATGATAATTTCTGAAGAAGGCCACTAACATGATGGCTGCAGCATGTACCAACGTTGCCCATCTGGTACTTTACTGGAAGGTCACAAGAGGATGTCTGACAACATGGCTACCTCTGACAGAGATTGAGGAAATCCTGACATCTCTGCATAAGGGTCCAGAAGACAGTTCTCATCTCCACAGTGGAGTGTTACATATTGGTGTTTATTGCAAATAGCACCTCACATATCTGTTGGTAATGACCCAGGTGGATGAGGCAGAACATAGGTTACTATATGCATTATTAATGAATTGGAAAGTAATAAAATGTATAAGCATGACTTCTATGTTTTACAGGTACATCAGGAGTACAAGTCCAAAGAATGCTGATCCAAGGTACAGTAAATGTTAAACTTATTTTTTGTCACTCTATTAAACAAGACTAGATTCACTGTATTGTGGGTTTTGGTGAAGGGCTATTCCTCACTTTGGTAAGTCATTTGTGTTTTCACAGGTTATGTGTTACTAAGGTTCTCCACCATGAATATAGGCCTACCTAATGTTGGGGAACTGTTTGGTTTTGGTGATGGAAGCAGCCAAATGTTGCCATAGTCAGGGGTCATGGTTTCAGTGGTAGAAATATCCAAAGTGTAGGTCTAATCCCTGCCCCATTCCATCGACACAGTTCCTGTTTAACCCACCCACAGATGTAGGATGACACCCATGGACAAGAAGATGCCAACACATCTGCCTTGGAGGTGGCCTCATCCCCTTTGGCTTCTGCCAGCTTCACTGAGAAGAATAATGACCTCAGCAGTTGGCATGCCTGTGGCCAAACCCACCATGGGTACTGCACCCCACATGAGGTGAGTGTCTCCATGGTCACTATTCAGAGTTTATGCAGGGTTATAATACAAGAACAGGTATGCAAACATATGGCCAGAGTTGAACTGATCTTGGTAGAACTTGATCTGCATGTGCCAGGTGTGCAATATTATAGACATGAGGCATCAGGAATTTGAATACAACAGGTATCCCTTGTGAAGACACACATCATGGCTAAGCATTTCCTCTGGCCAGACCACCTCTGCCTCTAGTTGGATGGCCCATCATGGAAGGTGTCAAGGCATGGTCTAGGATCCATAGCACCACCACTCTCACAATACCATCCATTGTTGAGCAAACAACTGGTCACTGTGGACGTAGATGTGGACAGGATATTTTTGCAGACACTTCACCACTCCATCTCCTGTAAGTGCTATGGATTGTGTCTATGACCATCCCGGGAGAGAGTGCTCCCATGGACAGGAAAATGCATGGTTAATGCATACATTTATTGCAGGTGCCCTGGACTTGTGCACCAGTTTGCTATGGCCATGTCCTAGTGCACACACACACACACACACACACACACACACACACACACACACACACACACACACACACACACACACCTCAATAATCTCACCCCAACCCCACAGAAACTGCCAATTGTTGATCCTTGTCTACTTGGTCCTACCCACTTGGTAAAACTGTGCCCTGTCCTTAGAACTTATCTGGGTGCCTGTGTCTCAAGCACAGTGAGACCAGCCTGTTCATTGTATAGTAGAGCCTGGGTGTAGGTATGTGTGTGTAATTTTTACGTTATATGTACAGCTTAGCCAATGGCACTGTATACTGCACCCACCTCTGCATGGCATAGGTATCCCCTGCAGCTGCCACCTCGTCAGGCAGCTCCTCTTTTGCTAATTATGGGATTTCCTCCTCATTAACACCTCTGCCCTGTTGTAACTGCTTGTAGATCAAAATGTTGTGTAAAACTGCACACAATACAAAGATTTTGCTGAAAGGGTATATTACAGTGCACCACCAGAAACATCCAGATAATTGAAGTGGACCTTTAGTAGGCCAAACACACATTTGACAATGAGTAAGTCTGTGACAAGGCATTATTGTAAGCATTCTCTGCCATGTTCTGTGGGTTTCTAATTGGTGTCATTAGCCATGACCCCAGGGCATATCTGTCATCATCAATAAGATGTCCCTGTGTAAAATTGCCCTGCACAAACTACTGCTATGTCACATATTTGACAGCTGTAGAAGTCATAGGCACTGCCTGGATGGCTTGCAGACACATTGTATATTAATACCCTGTGCATTACAGATGACTTGGCAGTTAATAGAGTTACAGCCCTTTTGCTGCTATACTATTGTCCCCTGTCCTCTTGGGTGTGTATTCATTGCAATGTCAGTACAGACTATGGCTTACAGTATCTCAGGGAACTGGTCTATGTCATAAAAATGCCTATAAGTTGTTAACACTGAGGAACTCTTGGGACTATCCTTGAGGCAGATACCTGGGATACATCCATTGCATTTGCCATTGGTCACTGACTGAAAGGTCCCTGTTGCTAGTATTCTGACAGCCACATATACTTTGGTGCTCACAGGGTTAAATGCTCTATATATCTTATGAGTCTGCATATTTAGGAAGCAACATATCATGACCAGCTAATTTTTCTGCAGCTAGTTGTACGTTACACTTGCTCAATTGCACATTCGTATGACAAAGATAGTTCATCTTGGGCTTTATCCTTGCTGCAAGTTACACCACCTGCATAGTTGATTATACTGTGTCTGAGGCTGCAGGAGTCATCTTGACTGTTGCCTAATAGCCATCTCATTTTTACAGTATTATTCAGGACCAGTGACTGACCTTATTATAGCCTTCTTATGGGAATGGGTTGTCTAATCTCCATACATACTAACAATCATTATTTTCCTTCTGTGGCCATTTAGACCACTTTAAACAATTTAAATCAATATTTACCAGAGGGAAAAAAGTGTTTCCTTACACTCTTCTCTCAGCTGTGCATTCTGTAATGCTATGAAGAGTTAATTTATTTACCTCCGTTTTAATGAGTAAATGAAAACCTGTGTATCTTGAACTTTTTCCCTTTCACTTCCGTCAGTATGTTAAGTGCAATGTGTTAATTTACAGTAAAGGTGCGGCTTAGAACGTGATCATATTCCATTAAGGTCTTATCTCTTATCTAGTACACATAACATGTTTTATGAGAGCAATAAAAGTAGCATTTCATTGATTTTTTTAAACTAGCAACAGGTAATGGAGTGGATAACATGCTAGCTGTGGTCACTTACTGTGATATTAATATACAGAAGGGTTGTAAAACAATCAGCATGCAACTTGGTGTTCAGACAGAACCGCACAAGATAACTGTTAGGACTTTATAACCTCAGAGTATACCTTTATCACTGACCATTTCTATAAAAAGAAAGTTTATTCTTACTATATAATAAGGCTACAGATTAATTATATTACAGAGTGGGAATGGATAATAGATCTAAGTATCCCTCTGCACAAGCTTTTAGTCCCAGCAATATCTTTATTTTTTTGTTTTTGTTTTTTTGGAGGTTTGGGCTGCTTTACTTGTTATAAAGATTCGTAGAAGATAAATGGAACAGGAAAATGGGTCAGCTGCCCAAATACAACATATGAAACATAACAACAAAGGCAAAACAGTCTTGTTTACAGCAATGTGCTACCTTTAAACTAGAGCATCCTGTTCTGTCCTAACTGTGATAGTGTTCTGTTTTAGTTTAATTATTAATATGTCCAGTGGGAGCAGGTCAGAAAAGGACAACAAGAAAGCCCCCAGTAGTGCACACACTCACACACACACACACACACACACACACACACACACACACACACACACACACACACACTGTACCATTTTACAACAGGACATCAGGGACAAGTGGCACACAGATCTGTTGTTAAACTGCACTATTTTTCACAACTGAATATTTCAGGCAGGAAGCAGGCTAATTGTTAAACTGAGCTCCCTGTTGGGTAAACAACAGCTGCACATTATAAGCAAGGATAATAGCAGAATTATGTTAACCACAGACTCAGCTTTTTATACAATTAACAGACTACTTTGCTTTCCAGTAAAACTGTAAGGAATATGAAGGTACCCTACAAAACATAAATTCACATCTATACAAGGCCTGATAAGTGTTCAGTGTTAAAATGTATTTTTATAAAATCACACATGGCTGGGTCATTCCTCATGTCTTGGACTTCCTGTTTGAAGCATTAAAGAATATTTCAAGCTGATGATGTTTTGAGGCATAACACAATTTCACTAAGCTAACAAAAAATGAATGACAGGCAATTGATCTAATTTCCAACTCTAGTCACGCCCAGCCACCATTATCTACTTCATCTTTATATGTATACCCTGATCCACTTACCAAAGTTCTAGACATACATACCCTGATCCACTTACCAAAGTCCTAGACATACATACCCTGATCCACTTACCAAAGTTCTAGACATACATACCCTGATCCACTTACCAAAGTCCTAGACATACATGCCCTGATCCACTTACCAAAGTCCTAGACATACATGCCCTGATCCACTTACCAAAGTCCTAGACATACATGTCCTGATCCACTTACCAAAGTTCTAGACATACACGAAGGCCAAATAACAGCTGACATCTGACAACCCGGAAAATAAAATATGGTTACCAGCCCCCCCAGAATGTAATATGATGTGCTGTACAACAGGGGATGGAATAAACAGGTAAACTGGGAGACAGAAGAAAGGCTACATGGAAAGGAAGCTGAGGAAAGAACTTTTCTTTGTAATGTTCAGGTGCAATTAATGGTCTAAAATGTAAGGGGAACCCCAGATTACCTTATAACTGTAATATACTAATGGAATGTGATAAGGTCAGTCAGTGCTAAAATGCTAGAACTGCTTCATTGTTCCACGAAAGCATGCCATAAAAGTTATTAACTAGAGACAGTTACAACAAGAAAGATCATTTTTTCTTCTTAAATTGGTTTGGGAAAAGGGTATTTTTTATTTGCTGACTAGTGAGACATGTTGGTCAAGTGAATCTCAGCCCTAACCAAGGACTTGAGGCAATCTGTCTCTGCAGATAGATATATAGGTATAGATATATACTTGAAGCAAACTGTAGCATGTAAGTTTGTATTAAAAGTTGTAACCTTTTATAAAGTAAAAACTTATTCCTCTGTAGTATATAAAAAACATGCAAACTAACAGTATGATTAATAAAAACTAAGATAGGAAGCAGAAATAATCTCTTTGGGTTATATGCTAGTAAAGTATATGTTTTTCAACTAAATTATTTTAAAAATCTATTATGATAGCTGTGTGTGTGTGTGTGTGTGTGTGTGTGTGTGTGTGTGTGTGTGTGTGTGTGTGTGTGTGTGTGTTAAAGGACAAAATGGAAAAAAGTCTTGTTTAAAAATTCAAAAAAATGCTACACAGCCCATAATACAAAGGGCTGTAATCAAGTCTTTGATTATAATCAGTTTATTGAGTCAAGGACATACCTGTCAACTTTACAGATTTTCACAGAATATGCAGATTTTTGCTTCATACTTTTGGTCTCTTTCTTCTAAAATTGTAGTTTTCTGACAAATCATCAGCAAATCACTGAGGAATGGAATGAAAAAATAGTGACAGATATTTAAGCTGTAGACTTCACACCTGCAGAAAATGTATGTCGATGCAAAACCTGTTATATTATCAACTTTCTATGTCTTTGAGCAATATTTATTAAATGACTCTTTTTTGGCCTTTGTCCCCATTATTTCTGGCTTTGTTCAGATTTCTTACTCTAAGAGATTGAAAGGTTTGGTCAAGGATGTCAAGAAATTCACCTTGAGAGCAGAGTTCATGAGGTGAATTTCTTGATGCCCGTGTCAAGAACACATAAAGGAGATATGATTGGAAAGACCTGATTGTAATTCTTTGTAGTGCTTGGATTTTTAACTGCTTCCATATAGTACAAAAGTTAGAGTAAAATGTAAGCATTCCAAGTAGCTTTGAAAGCTGTATTAATTTCCCACTGACACATAGAGCACAGCCACCATAGAAGAGTGATGACAAGATAAAAAGCTTTAAAACAAGTTTAAAAGATGACCAAAAAGAAAGCATGAAATAGATGTTTAACATTTTAAAGTTTCTGTTGCTGTCCTGTGTGACCGCTGGTCATTGTTAATTTACTAACACGAGAATAGCGTGTAACAGTAATGAGGCAGCTTAACAACAGCTTATTAAACGTGTTTCTGACATGTGAAAGGTGCTTAACAAGCCCTTCTTTTCTCTCATTTCATAGTGCAATTACAGTGCTCCATGTACAACAAAATATGAAGGTATTTACTAAAACAAAGGATACAGCAAGTAGACAAGCTAAGGCAGGTAAGGTAGGGAAATTTTCATCTGACCTTGGTGATGGTAGAAAAATAAACGCTGTGGGCAGCAATACAGTACATGTAAAAGTCAAACCTGTAAAAAGTTTAAGATTCAGTAGAAAAAACATACAGAGCATAAGAAAGGAAGAAGAGAAAAGGAGATTTAAATGACAGTGCAATGATTACCATGGCAGGGGTAGTGGGCTAATTAGCTGTTTAACTGTCTTTTAAAAGCTGAAATCAAAACTTTTCCCATGTCTCCAATGATTACCTTACTTAATGTATCTAACAAACCTTGTAATACTACTGAGACACTCCTTCCTATAATGTATTTTACAAAACAATCCACTAATGCGCCATATATAAACACCAGTGAAGTTTCCTTGCTATGATGATGGTTCCTTAACTTTCCTGTGTGTTTACTAACCAATACTGCAAACAATCTTACTGCACTGCTATGGAAATACTCCCTACTTAGTTTTTAACTATTCATGTAACATTATGGAAAATAACATCATAGCTTCCCTGCAGATTATGATTATTCAAAAATTCAGTCCCCACCTAAGATGATTGCTGATGACTTAACCTTTTGTTACCAAGTAAAAACTTGATGCATTCAACATCTGAAGATAAAATGCCAATGTACAGTTTGAAGCCATACTACAGGTTGGTACTATCATTCATTTAATTATAATTTAGGCACCATCTGGCTGGCTTCCATTACCACTAGGTAAAAAAGGCCTTTTTGCTTCACTTGTAATAAAAGTACCTAACCTGGCATGAACATAAGTCACCAGTCCAAAAATCTATCATTATCTGCATTAAAATAATATCGTATCTTCATCCATTGTAACTAACACAAACTCCAACAGATGCATTGTTCCCCTTTGTCATATATTGTTAAACAGGAGTAGCTGATTTCTTGAAGCCAAATTTGTAAGAAAGGATAGGAGATGTCATTCCTTATAGAGCAAGAAGACAGATTCTGAGGGGGAAGATTCATACTAACAACCTCTAAAGACATGTGCACACTGTCACAGTCTGAATTCATCTTGGAACCTCTCTGCCCCATGCCAGGCAGACTACAAGCCATACCTATATTTATGTTCCTCATGATGTTGTTGAGTCTGAAGTATGCAGGTACACTCAAAAGGACAAATGTATAAAACAAAGTGTGGTGTCCTGAAATACGAAGGTATACTTCAAAGAGAAATGTAATAAAACAAGGCATGATGTCTGTCAGATTCTAGCATATGTGTACCAAATGTGCAAAGATTTTTTTTAAAGAAATAGTGAAAAAAAATAATAGTAGTTATGAACAGAGCATCTATATAATCATATACATCATTTCTTAAACATGTGAACTGTGTTGTTTATATATCAGCAATGAATTAAATGTATTTTTTCCTCTGTGCATTGAAAATTTGTTTTAGATATGTTTTTTTTATTTAGTGTCCTACCTGACAAATGTTTTTAATATTTTGATTGATTCTGCAGCATATTATAAAGACCTCCTATTTTCTTCATCTTTCTACACCTGATTATTTTATATCCTTAACTCAAAGTTTCCAGTACTTTCCAAAGCATTAACATGAAAAATCTGTATTAAAATTCCTAGTTTGAATGAACCAGTTGTGATGGAGATGGCCAGGTTTACACAGTATTGAGTACTGGTGTGATAATTGTGTATGATGGAGTGTGTGTGTGTGTGTGTGTGTGTGTGTGTGTGTGTGTGTGTGTGTGTGTGTGAAACAGAGAATTCAGACAACAAACACCAGCCCCCCCTTTTTCATCATGTTAGTGTTACTGCATCCCTCCAACAATATAAATCAACATTGTTGTATTACATTTCAGTCTTCTTCACTGTAATTCACATTTAGCAAGTGGCATCAGCTGATGCACTTATGACCTGATCTGTTTTAATGTAATCCATCCTTTTACAGAATGTTATGCTATAATGTGTCTATGTAATCTATTCATCCATCCACAACCCCCTTTTTCTGAGGTTTAGACATGGGGTCAGGGTGTCACTATAACAGTGACTGTCATTTAGAGTCAATATTTACATGACTGAGTGGCTAGCCCTACCGTGGCTGTTCTTCCATACCGCACACTGGCACATGAACTCATACCTATGTTCAGTTTAGAGTGTCTAATCCACCTACTACATATTATATAATTCATGCCTGTTATATTATGTGTAACGGAAATGGTCACATAAGGTTGATCTGTTTTTTTTTGAGTTGTCAAAAACAGTGACTTCATAGTTGGTCGATTGCACTGTTGTATGTATGTATGTTTGTATGTATGTATGTACGTATGCAGAATGGTTGACTCTGTAATGTTGTATTGTGTTATGTGAGAGACAGAAAAGTTTGTGATTGCTGTATTATATTATATATTTGTCTGTGAAACTTGTGTGAAGATCTTGAGAGGTGTGTTGGGTTTCTGCTTTGATTTCTGAGCTGTACTTTGTTGGATTTGTGTGAGATTGTAATGCAGTAGTATATATATAAGGAGTGTGGGGTCACAGGTCACAGCTCCCCATGTTGGGTGTGCAAGGAGGCTAGTTCCCTTCAGAAAAGTAGGTGCTGATGTTGTTGTTTCTTTGTTATTGTATTGCTTTTAAAGGAGCATCTTTTACCAGTAAAAATGCTATGCATATTCAATTTTATTTGGAATCTCTCATACATGTATTGTCTGTCTTCTAGTCACTTATCTGAAGGTCACTATGTTTAGCAGTCAATATAATTGAGACTCCTCACCACTGGCACCAGTGGGAGACGTACACTGATAGGATGACAGGTACACACACAGTATTTCCAGATGCAGCTCTCTGCATCAAGTGCAATTTCCCTTAAGAGCACACACAGGCCACAGTTAATCTGCGGCTGGTTTCTCTCTCTTTCTCCAGATCCCCAATAAGACTCCACACTGGCACAGCTGGTTGACAAGCCAAGACCTTCAACACCCTCTCTGTCCAACCAGTGCTTCTTGTCCCTACCCAAGTAGTTGACACACACACACTCTTTGAGGTTTGATTTATAGAGACACACACACAGCTGAGAAAGGCTGGTACAGGTTCACTAGCTATGCCCCCTTTTATCCAGACTATAAGGTAGTTATCACTGCCACCAGCCAACTCCTTATCAGCTACTTTAAGGCCCTTAACAAAGAGTGCCCAGTCTTACTGTGTAATGTTACTATTAATACAAATGTTAATTTGTCCAAGAGCAAGGCTATTGGGAGTGGCCTACATAGTGTCACCAAATAAATATGCAAGTACTCTCAGAACTTAAATATCTACAAAGATCAGCCACAATGAAAGGTTTAAATATATGTAATAACAAATAATAAAAGAACAAGATAATACTAAATATATATTCACGGTGACATCAGAGTTCAGAAATCACAGCAAATATTTAAAACAACATTACAGGACAGTCTCAAATAAATAAAGAAAAACATCTAAGCTACATTTCACTATATTCCTGATTGAATCTTGGAGAATAACTATACCCTAGTTAACTTACTTAAGAGTAAGGTAGATGTTGAAATGGCTCTTGTAGCTGATTTTGTCAGGTCCAAGACAGAATACAAAATGCTGTGTTTCTCTCATAGAGTTCTCAAATTAATATCTGAAATATTACTGCTACCGTATAGCTTGCAGAATGACATCATTTCTTGTCGTCTGACTCTATTCCAGATGAAACCCCCACTGCTGGAATCTGGCAGCACTTAGCACCTACATGTGAAAATACATAAACCTTAGATCTTTGGCAGATGCTGGTAGTCATAAAAGAATTACATTATTTCACATTTTAAAACTAGTAATTATTTCACCTTAAAGACAATGTAGAAAGCTCTCCAGTTTTAGACATTGTGTCTCCTTGCTGCATTGAAATAGAAAGATATAATATTTTATTGCTTAGCCATAAAGTAATTTAATTTCAACTATTTCTCTGAAGTTTACTTCCTGTATTCCAGTTTCCACTGTTAAAATATATACATTTAAATAATTACAATAGTGCATGTACATTTCTGCTCTATTCCAGTAGGGCACTCTGTGGTCACATTGCAAACACAAGCAGTTTATAAAATATATTTTCAGCACATGTCTGTACAAACCTAGTTTGATGTACACATGACATACAGTTCTCATACAGTTATAACACAAGTATCTTATATGAATCATGTTGATATTCACAAATGACATAATTATTTACAAAATATCATATAGCTGGGGTGGCACTATCTCCCTTTGTCACAATAATCATTACACTGTATCTCTGATGGTAAGCATTCCGTGTTGTGGTATGTCTGCTCCATCTTATAATACCACACTGCACTAGATCTACTATGTTGTTCTATAGCACACATTTCTTATTACTGCTTTAGGTTATCAAACTAAAGGTCAAAACTGAACTGTAACAAAATGCCAAACCAACGTTTCTGTGTAAAGTGTAATCTGAGTGTTCCTGGTCTTAGCGAAAACCCTGTCTGAAGAAGAATGGGGGGAGCAGGACCCATCCAAAGGGCCTGTAATAAAAACATTGGAAATGTAAATGAATGTAGAAACGCTTCATACCATCCAGTATCTAAGTACCATTAATAGTAGCAAAGCATTTCACAAAGCCTGACCTATCACAAGTTTACCTGCAGATATGAAAGGAAGAATCCTCTGAGGAGTTCTTGAATAATGGCACATAAAGTATTGTTCCAGTACATTCATGTGATTTTTAGAGTGTTGGATAAACCAATTGGGTAAGTTCTGCAGAAAATACCACATATACAGTGCCACACTGATGACATACTAATGGCAGGCAAGGATCATAAAGACCGCTTAAGTAATCAGTAAAAAGCCTTGGACAGCTTAAAGAAATATGATGAACAAGGCTGGAGAATATAAGATCTCATTGTTAAAGCCACCTGAGCAACATATTGTAAATTAAGTTGTACCTCAGACTTGTAATCTAGTTCAACAAATTACAGCTAAAACTGCCAATGATTATATAGCCACTGACTACATTCTGGCTAAATGGGTCTATAGAGTACTTATGAACTTTGATTCATCCATGCCTTTTATTACTCAGCTATAATATTTATTTTTTATAGAATTGGTATCTTTCTGCTGTAAAAGATAACTGACAGGCTGGGCAGAATTATGCTATGGTGACAGTGGAGCCCTTAATGTGGCCTAAAGTGTGAAAGAGTTTCACCATAGCTGCATGGGAAGAGGTTCAAATTATTAACAAACCATCAAACTTTAGTCACAAATGTTGACTCAAGAATGTGTGTGTTTCATCCATGGCAGCAATATGCTTGCTGCACTGGATATATACATATTAGTGACTGCGGTGGTGGTGCTACGGTAGAGTTGTCACCTCACAGTAAGACATTGTCCTGTTCGATTCTCACCTAGAGCGTCTTCTGTGTGGAGACATGCGTGAATAGGCATACCTTTGTTGAAGATTGTGTATCAGGGCCGGCAACTCGGCATGTAAAAATCTACTGCCAATCATTAGTGGACCGAAGTTCCACTGTGGTGACCCCTAACTGGGAAAAGCCGAAAGACACAACAACAACAACTGGATATATATACATATTACATATTACATATACATATTCATATACATATACAAAAATGTTGCATATACATATAACTATACATACAGAAATAGTATGCATATACATATCCATATTCATATATTACATAAAATACCTCTCGTAGACATAGACACACACACACACACACACACACACACACACACATATATATATATATATATATATATATATATATATATATATATATATATTTTTTTTATAGATACAGATATATGCACAGACACAGATGTATGTTAAACAGAAGCAGAATGGCAGATAAAGAGGGGGAACAGATATAAATTAGAAGTGTATGGTTTTTACCCCAAGTTCTAATGACAATGACTAATGATGGACTAATAAATTTAATCTGCATGAAATAAGGAAAACTATCCTTAATCAGAAACAGTAATTTAATTGATAACTTGATATAATTCTAGTCAGCCACTTAATATTTTCTACTCTACTCAAACCCTTGGAAACTGACATGTGGATGATCAACTCTTTTGTACCATCTACACATGTTAGTGACACTGTAACTAGATAATCTACCATTCCCCATGCTAAAATAAATAACTTTATTCTCCTGAAATAAAGAAAACTTAAAACTATCAACTGTTATATCTCACACCCCATCCATCTGTGCTGGTCTAGATATAACACTCACCTTTAATTATCATCTAGCACTCCAGGCCCATATTCTTTCCTTAAAAAAGGGAAATGCTCACTGTTTAAAGAGTAAACAGTTAGCAAAGTATGGTACTATAAAGCAATTCAGTGGACTTTTAATGAGTACAACGTAATTTTTAATATTTCTTTAGTTAGTTTTAAAACTACATTCTAATGGTGCCTAAGTTTTTGTCATTTGAGAATCTTTGTCATGATGGGTATTTTCACAGATATTGTGGGAAATTACCTTCCCACTGTGGTTTTTAAAATTCTTATTATTTTATTTCATAATGTAAGTCCTTATGATGACCTCTTTGATAACTGGTATTAAATTATTTAAAAAATGCCAAACGCTTATGAGAGTAAATGTAATCTTGCAAGTCCAGCTTTGTAAATAGAAAATTTCAATATCTTGATCTGAAATGTGAAATAAAAATGAAAATGTCACAAGTAAAGGTATCTTACAGACTCATCTAGAATATTTTCTCCCTCTACATGCTGCAGCTCCTAAAACAAATGTATCCACATGTGACATCCCTACTCTGGGCCAGTAATCAAGGAGCCTGAATCCTCACCACTGACACTGGAGAGGGGCATTCACTTGGAATACAAATGGATACACTCAGTATTCCCTGATGCAGTCCTCTCTGCATTAAGCACAATTTCCCTTAAAAGCACACAGGGAACACAGTGGTCCCAGGGTCGGGATTTCATTATATCTGTCTCCCTCCAGGGCCCCAGTCAGGCTCCCCACTAGCACAGCTATAGGGTTAAGTCCTCAGATGAGTGTCCAAGCCAAGTCCTCCAGCACCCTCTTTATGAAACCAGTGCTTTGTGTCCTATTACAAGTAGCAGACACACACTGTGAGATTTGATTTTAACACACACACACACACACACACACACACATACACACACATGCCTGGGAAAGGCTGGCACAGATTTACTTGATGTGCCCCCTTCTGCCCAAACTATAAGCTAGTTATTACTGCCACCAGACACTACAAAGCAAGCTACCTAAGGCTCTTGCAGGGGTACCCAGTTATACTGAGTGAAATTAATGTTAATACAGTTGGTAATTTGACCAAACAACCAGGCTTCAGGAGTGGCCACATTGTCACCAACAGATATATGTACTCTCAAATGTTAAAATATTCTGTAAAGGACCAGCCAAAATGAAGAATTTGAATATATTTAATAATAAATAATAAAAGAACATGAAAATATGAAATGTCTATTTATAGGAAACATCAGAGTTTCAGTCACAGGAAATATTAAAAATAACAAAGCTGGAAAGATTCACACAGTTACAGAGAAACAATACTTAACTATTCCTACTAAGTTTTGCTGAATGATCTAGAGAATTACTATTCCTACTTACTCCTGCAAGGCAAGATGAAGTAGCGGAGGGATGCTTCCATGTCAGGTTCCAAGAAACAGACTGCCATAAGACTTCTCTCTCACCTAATATTAAGGCATTATTTCTGTACAGAATGACATCACATACATCTGGTCATCTGACTGCTGGTTCCCATGCAATCCCCTATTGCTAGAAACTGCCAGGAATTAGCACATACATGTTAATTATACACACATAAGAGCATTGCTCAGATCTGGTGCAGCTTCTAGAAGTTAAAAAATAATTGCAAACTTGTAATTCTCCTACAGAGACTAACAAACCAGGCTTCTTGCAGACATCATGTCTCTGGCTTCATTCAAAACTGTGAGGTAACATCTTTAGGGCCAAGACCCAGTAATTTAATTTCTTACTATTTCTCAAAGTTAGCTGAAGCTGAGCTTAACCTATTTTCTCTTCCAGTATCCTCTGTTAGCATATATATATATATATATATATATATATATATATATATATATATATATATATGTATATGGTTCTCCTTCAGGAGGTCGAACAGCTGAAATCTCAAAATGCATATGGTGGAGACCATATGCTCAAAATTTCAGAAGCTCGACCTTCTGAATGGGGATTGGCATACAGTGCAGAATGGGAGATTTCCCTTTTGTGCACTGTAGTGCGATTTCAGAGTTGGAATAAATAAGTAGTGGGGGTGCGGTGGGTGCAAGGGGGCTTTCCTCCCTACAGAAACATTGTTTTGTGTTTTTTTTTTATTTTTTTTTTTTATTTTCCTTTCAGAAGATCAAGCTTCTGATATTCGAGCATATGGCTTTGGCCATATGCATATCAAGATTTCAGCCATTCGATCTTCTGAAGGGGAACCATATATATATATATATATATATATATATATATATATATATATATATATATATATATATATGTGTGTGTGTGTGTGTGTATAACATTCAGTTTGATATTCAAATAATATATAACTCTTTACTAAGTTCCAGCTAGCTGTGCTGGCATATGTTACACATCCACTGCCCTACCTTCTCCTGGCATAGCTGGCAGTACCTCACATTGTCATACCACCATTCAGTCCATCTCAAATGCCATTTGCAGATTCATCACTCTCTCCCTAAGAAATGAACATCACAGCAAAACAATTGAAAAAGCTAGCTAGTTATCTGTGAAACAATGTGCTGACTTTCTACTTGTCTCTCAACTATTTAAACTTATCAAATATGACACATTCCCCCCCTAACTAGCCTGCAGATTTTTCAGAGATGCATCATCATGCAACCTTAGAAATCTTGACCATGCATGTCCTCTCCTGAATCCACTCTCCCAAACTGTGCTTCGCTGTGTAGACCATACTTTTTCAGTCCTAAATTGTGGGAATCTCTCCTTTCATTTCTTAAAGAACATTCTTATCACCCCATTTTCTGATCAGAAATAAAAACACATTTCAAGACTATAGGAAAATGCTACTGATATCACTCTCGTCTTATCACTTAACCTCTTCATTCCCTTCTTCTTTCTACATATCTTGCCCTGATTCTGTTTTTTGATGTGATTCTTTCAGTATGCTAACTCTAATTTTTAATTCATGCTAATTTTAATTTCAATTTAAGCTAACCACCAAAGACTACTTTAAAAAACACTGAACCTGTCACTGTTCACACCCTTCCTGACCAAAATCAACCCACTTAGTTCAGATTAACCAATACAGAGCTTAAACAACTTACTTCCTATAATATCTTATAAACTCCTAAACTTAAGCTATATGCTGCCCTTAGGACTTCATATTAGCATATACCTGTCAAACCACTACTACTTACATCCCATGCATATATTATTACTCATCCTGTTTGGCTTTAGTGCTGTATAACTTGATAAGTACTGTATTGATGATTGTAGCCACCTAAATAATTATTGTGTTTTTCTAATGTTGAATGTCTAATTGCTATTGTAATTGTCCTATATGTACATCTTGGAACTTTTCTCCTTGGGCCTCCATTGAAAAAGGGCTTTTGCTCAGTTGGACACTCCTGGTCAACAAATGTAAACTAAATAATAAAATAAAATAAAATAAATAATTTTCACTGTGTACATAATGCACATATATATTGGGTTTTCAAACACTCTGTATATAATGTCATGTATCTATTGCCTTTATCCCCTCAAGCCAGGTATTATATTCACTTTATATATAATGTATTACATTTTGTCATTTACTCTGTATATAATGTTATGTATCAATTGTGTTTACCCTAGTCTGAGATTGAAAAAGATCCAGTGGGATCAGTGCTGTTCTTTAGTTAACAAATACAAAGTAAAACAATAAATATGCAATCTAACAATTTGTTTAGATCTCTTATTTATTTATTTAACATTTGTTAACCAGGTGGGTGAACTAATCTAAGGACACTTTTTAGTCACAACCTAGGCCAGAGAGGCCAGCCAATACAACTAAATATACAAAAGAATGAAAAACTGTTTATATAAATATTTACATCGGCATTGGCAGTCACTTAGTTGTAGATGTAGCACAGTACTGAATCTTCATTTGTGGGTCTTGCTGTATCCATTGTGATATGGCCCCTCGGCTGATTACCACTCTACCTCTCCAACCACTTGCTCGCTTCCTGTACTTATGACTATTTCAGATTGTCAGGAGCATGATAGTGCTGTGAATTAAAAGTAAAATATGTTTATTTGTTAGTTTATATTTTGCCATAAAGCATATTAAAACAAAATGAGTGTAATGAACTCTTGGCTTACCCCTAGATCCAACAGCTCCTGTAACTCCTTTCTCAGCATCTGCTTAGCTAACTCAGGCACAATATAAGGGGGCTGTTTGACTGGCCACTGATGCCCTCTCTGTGTATATGGTGCTTAATCAGGTGGGTGCATGGTAACATACCAGTAAGCATGATACAAAACTCCTGTAGTACTCCCTGATTCTGCTGAACCTGAGTTGAAGACAGCTGCACACTTCTCCAGTGTCTCCCCTCATGCATCTTTATTTTATTTTCTGGGGGGAGTTTGTCTCTTTCCTTTCCTTTCCTTTTTTCCTTCCTTTGGTTATGCCTTACTCTCCATCACATCCCTTGCCAAATATTTTTACATATTGTAAATACTTTGCGCTTTGTATGCTATTTCCAAAAAATAATTATTACACTAGATGATGCTATAACAGTACTTTGTTGACTCAATTCTTATAGTATTGATTGTGTTCATTTATGCTACAGATTATCCTGACATACTGCTCTGCATGATTATTCTTATATTACCACTGCCACAGTGATATTGATTAAAGTTTATGGTTTGGTTGTATTTCTGTTGTGTTGAGCCTGAAAATGGTCTAGGAGGATCAGTGCTCTACCTTGGTTAATAAACTTTAAATAAATAAATAAAAATATATCTTTGTAAGTTAAGTACTTTACATACTCCAGTATCTTTGGGGGGGGGGGGTCCTCCAGACAACATCTAGTAGATCATAGTACTAAGAAGCAGGCTCACTGCAAAATAAGAAACCTGATAAAATGATGGGACTCATCACAGTCCCCAGCTGTCATCTCTCATACCCAAAGGACATGTCATTTAGTGGGGCAACACTTAATGGTTGTATGAAGACTGAGGGGGGGGGGGTGCATAACGAGTATGAATAATTTCTTATCTTGTCTATAGATTCTCATGTTAGATTAGTCCTTTCTTCCTTCATGAGGTACCTGTCATCTCCTACCTTTGCTCAGGATGGTTAGAGCTCCTTACCAAGATCATTGTCATGCTATGCTACAGTCAATGCCTTTGCACAGAATCACATAAAAACTGGTGGACTTCCTCAGAATGCTCAACGGCAAGAATCTCAGGCCTCTCCTATGAAATGGCATTACTCACATATCACCCCACTTGTAGCTATTTCTGAAAGTTTACTTTGATTGGAATAATTATTTGTTGAATTGGGTAAGTGGACTAATACATGCAGATCACTTTCACTGTATCCCAGGTCAGTAGGACAGCTATAAGAATTACATGCTGGGATAAGTTAAAGTTGCCACTAAGCATCACTTTTGGCAGGTGGAAGGAAATCAAAAATGCCTTAAGGAAACCTACATGTACGTGGGGAGAACATGGAAAACCCAGGAATTTGTTCAGCTATTGCACCTAAACTGCTCCTCAGTCTAGAGAATTCCAAATACAAAGATACCTTGCTACCCTTCTACTCCTCCACAAGGGCCTAACTTCCCATCTACCCACAGAAAAGAGTAGGTTAAGGAGTGGGAACAATTGCCAACCCTAAAGTACAGAAGCATGGCAGGCTCATCCAGTGCCCTGTTCTGGTACTATGGACTAATGGCCCAGCCCTGCAACTCTTCAAGTGAAGAGTAAAAGTCGGACTTCTACAAAACTGTAGGATGCCATTTGGTGGCTTCCTGCAGACAGTACCCAATGCACATGCCCCACCCCCACCCAGCTTTTCAGGTGAAGATCAAAACAAAAAAATAAATAAATAAAAAAGTCCACTTGTTTTACTGGCACATCAACCAGGTGACCAGATACACAACATGCACTTCCCCTTCTGACTCACCCAGTCAGGTTCTGTTACTGCACTCTGCCCTTCCTCTCCTACCACTAATTTCTCCTTTTCTTACAAATTGTTCCAAACTGCTTCTACAAATGTAGCCAGCAGTTGCTACAATTTATACCCTACATGGCGCACCATGGTGCTCAGATTTTAGTTAAAAAAAGGAAATAAATCATATCTCTTTTAAACTGTTAACAAATGGCTTGTAACAAATATAGCAAGCAGTTGCTACAGTTTATACCCTGCAAAGAGTGCTACAGTGCTCAGATTTTGATTATTAAGATAAAAAGAAACAAATATTTTCTCATTACTGTAGCAAACTGTAGCTACTGTTTATACCCAACACAGAATGCTTCAGCACTCAGGTTTCAATCAAAAACGATTTTTTTTTACTTTTAAACTGTAACAAACTGTTACTACAGTTTATACCACACATGGAGTGTTACAGGACTCAGCTTGACAGCAAATGTAATACAGGATTTTAAAAGCTGGTATTTCACTAAAGAGTGATAAGGAAATGGGCTGATCATGCCCCCTAACACTTTATGCCTGGGGTAATTGCCCCTTTCTATTTGTACTATTTAGAATGCAGAAAATCCTTGAACAGAGAAAACATATAACTAAGACTGAGAATTTCTAATAAAAAAGAAGCGTCTGAATGCAGTTTCCACAGCAACTCACAAATACAGCTCATTTGGTAAGTAAGTAAGCCATGGAGAGCCAAAATTAGAATAGTAAATACTTAGAGCTGCTAATTAAGATGATATTAAATTTTCTGTTTAAGTAAAAATTCTCTTTTACAAGTTGCATATAACTAAATATGAACTACATAGAAAAAAAGATAAATGTGAACACATTGTTAACAAACAATCTAAGAGACAAGAACTGTATTAAAGTACTTAGAGTGTAATAATATATAAATGCTTCATTCATGATTCAAAGCCATGTGACATATTGTAATTATCCATAAAGCTATATTAGATGAAGTAGACCATAAAAAGAAATAACTGACTTAAATGTTTGAAATGTCAATGGTTATCTTGTACATGTAGCAAGACATCCTATGAATGTAAAACTCATTTTTTGAGGAAGAACAGGACATAGAATATAGACTTTCTGGTAATAGTTAACCAAGGACGTTACTTCCTGTTAATTAACTTAAGGATGCACAAAATCAAATCAATTTTTTTTTTTTAATTTCTGTAAACTTTTAGTGTTGACAACATCTTGGAATTTAAGCCTAGCCATGCATCGCAAATCTCTGACAAGTTCTGATACTCTTATTAAGTGTAAACATGGGCCTGGGAGATGAACCATTTACAGGTTACCTGTTTGCATTAGAGACATAGGTGCCAAACCAGGGATGAAGTTCTGGTTTCCCATCCAGTTGTCCAAGTGCCACAATGCATTTTTCCACTTGACAGATCTTATTTATTTCACTTATTTTTAATGAATGGCTTTGTAAACTTTTTATTAAATCATTACCTAAATAAATTTAGTATTTCCAACCATGGTGTTGCCCCTGGGGTAACATGTGGTGTGTCCATACACTTTAATGGGGCACCTTTGCTCATGTGCAGTGGTGTGCCCTTTAAAGTCTATGGATGCGATGTAAGTTTTTACTACACTAAGGTTAAAGTATACTGTTTTCCTCAGTGACATCAGTGTATGAAAAATGGACTTTTAAAATGTGGTTTTCTCCTCTGAAGTCAAGTAAAAAAGTTCCTTAATGATTAAAGGCACTGTTTGGCAGTTTTTGCACGATATACCATGGTGCAAAGGTAAGCTTAAAAACACTAGAAAATCACTAAGAAGTTTTAAATTAACTAGCCTAGTATTTTGATTAACTTGTGCTGTCATAAAAGCCTGATGTATTGTTACAATTATAATGCTTTCTGCTTGATTTTTATTTTCCAAGAGTTGCTTTAGTATTTCTTGAATCATGTTGGAAAAATCCACATGATGAATGGACTTAGGTTTTCCTCCAAACAGAAAATTATTTCTTTGGCTTATTATCTTCCACGTCTCAAAGCCTTTCATTAATATATGTAGTATCCTTAGAGTGGTTGGAGGGAGTATTTTTTGTTTCCTCTATTTTATTTTTGCAAACTTCAGTTCTGGTTTCTGATGCATCCATTCTTGTATTTAATATGTCCAATGAGTCTTTATCTGCTAATTGTAAAGAGATATTGTCAATAGAACATTAGCTGGGTGACAAAGCAGTTTTTAGTTCTTCAGTACTGAAATTTTGCTTCAGTTTCATTTTGGAGGATGTTTCCCTCTCATATTTTGCTAATGATTTAGTGCTTATACTAGTTGTGTCTGTTTCTGGTGTAATCATTGAGGAGAGTTTAGTTTTCATAGTTTGAGTGTCCATAGAATTTACTTCTTAAGTCACGCTTCTTTTTACAGTTGTTTAAGTGGATCAGAGATATAATTTAAGTCTGTAACAGTTTTTTTTTTCTTTTACATCATGTAACTATGCATCACATGTCAACAGGAGAAGTCTGCAGTCTTCAGTGTCAGGCTTCTATACAATCCAGAGCTGATTGAACAGGTAAAATCAATGTTAAAATGTATTTAGTATTATTTAAAATAGCATTTTTCTAAAATTACAGATTAAGGTAGATAGAATAGAATGGGTAGACTGCTATGTCATTATTTATTAATTACATAATGAGCCTTTCCATAGCCTTAGAGATCAGGTTGGTCTAGTTTATGTGTCAGCAACTACCTGTGCATCCCAGAAACTACCCTGTCTATGGACTAGGCTCCCATCCATGTGAAGCAGAGTTCCTCCCTAACCCAATTCGTGCAACTTGGACAACTGGATGGGGAACCAGAACTTCATCCCTGGTTTGGCACCTATGTCTCAAATGCAAACAGGTAACCTGTAAATGGTTCATCTCCCAGGCCCATGTTTGCACTTAATAAGAGTATCAGAACTTGTCAGAGATTTGGGATGCATGGCTAGGCTTAAAAAGGCCCTTGTGGTCATTAGCCTAGTAAACTCCTATGAACGTATCAACCCGAGTCCATTGAAGCCTTAACCTTGTACAAGGGAATGACTATTGATATCCTACATTCATCCAGCATGAAGTCTGTTTTGAGGCTGTTAGTGAATAGTATCTGTAGGGGCTCTGACAAGTCATGCTTCTGCCTGACCAAAAGGCAGTCCAGCATGTTGGAATACCCCATAGGAGTAGTTTTCATGGACTTAGATAGCGTCTTGATGACTTATTCTTCTGAGTGGGGTGTAGATGCTGGTATGTGATCTTTGAACATTGGAGGGAAGAAAACGCAACAACAACAGATGTATACAAAACACATCACAGAAACTATTTGACACTGACAGCTTCCATCCATACAGGCGGATTTCATCAGAATGTTAAATCAAAACCAACATCCAATTTAAGTAACAAATATAAACCAGTGTACTCACAACAATTTACTTTGACTTTTGTCTTTTCACAGTTAGGGGTCGCCACAGCGGAACTCTGATTCGCTCATGATTGGCAGCGGATTTTTATGGTGCCGAGTTGCCAGTCCGACATCCAACCTTCAATGAAGGCATGCCCATTCACGCTCAGATCTACCTGCATGTCTTTAACATCACTCGACCACAGGGAAGACATGCAGACTCCACACAGAAGGCGCTCCAGCTGAGAATCGAACAGGACAACTTCTTGCTGTGAGGCGACAACGCTAACCGCTGTACCACCATACTCACAACAATAATATCACATAATGTTTAAGCACTCTGTAGATCGTGAATTAAAAAAAAAACATACATACAAAGCAAAAATAAAAAAAAAAAACTGTAAAATTTGTAACAACATATATCAACCCATCAACCCATCACATCAAAATGCTCCATGTGTAAAATAAAAGCAAATGCTAATTATTTTAATTTGTCATTCTTGTATTTCAGAATACTATTAACTTTAATACAATCATTAAAGACTGAGGTGGGAGTGTTCTGTCTCCAAAATAATTTGCCAAAAAATTCTCTAAATAGCAAATAAGTTTTCCAAGTACATTTCCTTTTACTCTGCTCAACTTTTTCTAAAAAAAAGAACAAAAATGTATTGAAATCATTAAACAAAATGTTTATGTTTGACAAAAGCATTATTTGGATTATTTTTCTTAACAGAATAATCATGTTGGCACATCCAGAGTTTTTTTAATACCACAATTGTTTTCCAAGATTCAGCACTGCCTGAAGTATAGATAAACAATGAGAATATCTAACAGACAAACAAAAAACAGAAATAACAACAATATGGTTCCATTAAACTATGTATATACTCAGCAGACAGGCACAGAAGTGATTATGGATGTTAAAGTAATATAATACATTTCTGACTGATCTAAAATGCTATCGCTGCCAGAATGAAGGTTCCACATTTTTCGTGTAAGAACATTGAACTGAATTCTAGTTACTGAGTCAGGCTAAGTACAAAATACTGAGTATAGCAAAATAGGTTCTAGAGTTTTTGAAAACATTCTAAGCAAGCAATAATGCCTGGTAGGGTGCACGTTAATGTGTAATTAACACTTGCCCAGGGGTGTTATGAGGCCCAACGCTGCAGACAGACGGTCTCTACACCCCTGGAAGGGCATTAATTACACATTAACACACACCCTGGAAGGCATTATTGCACTTAGAGACTGGGCTGTCTGTAAAACTGTTTTGTTTTACTTATATATATATATATATATATATATATATATATATATATATATACACACACTACACACACACACACACACACACACACACACACACACACACACACATATGTATGTCTATAGCTCTCTCTCTCTCTCTCTCTCTCTATATATATATATATATATATATATATATATATATATATATATATATATATAGGCCCTCTTCTAAATCTTGAAAGCTCATAATCTTGAAATTCAAAATCCTGAAACCAAAATATTGAAAGTTCAAAATACTCAAAACTCAAAATACTGAATTTTCATAATATTGAAAAAAAATACAGGATACTAACACTTAATATACTCCAGCAGAAGTACATAGAGAAACAAATAAAAGACAAAGCTTATTAGTTTACTCCAACTATTAGCAGGAGGGCAAGCCACCCTGCACCCCCATGTGGGGGGCTGGGCCCCCCATACCCCCTGCTACTTAAATATATCAACTCCGGGATTGCACTTTACTACACTAAGATGAGTTATGTTGTTGTGTAGCAAATTAAAAGGGAACATGACTAAGATTACAACAGGCAGTCATGAAGCACGTAATGGTATGTTTGCCATTTTCTTCTGTGGAGTGCGATCTCAGAGTTTATATATTTATGTAGCAGGGAGTCTGGGGGCAAGGGGTGCAGTGGGGCTTGCCCCCCTGCTTATAGTTGGGAAAGAGTAAAATGTTTTGTTATGCCATTGTGTTGGAATATTGTAAGTGTTGGTGTACTCTTTTTTTCAATATTATGAAATTCAGTATTTTGAGTTTTCAGTATTTTGAACTTTCAGGATTTTGGCTTCAGTATTTTGAATTTCAAGATTATAAGCTTTCAAGATTTAGAAGCGGACACACACACACACACACACACACACACACACACACACACACACACACATATATGTATATATATATATATATATATATATATATATATATATATATATATTTTGTTTTTTTTTTCATATTTTTATTTTTAGTATATTTTTTCATGTAAAATAGTTCCTTTGCCTAATGTCACACACTTGCTTTAATATGTGTCAATAGTGTTGGAGGAAGCATTTTACATCCAAAATATAAACTTTAAAAAAAATAACCAGGTGTTTACTTTATTTTTTGGTCCCCTACTCCTAAATCATTTGGTTGGCAGTCATTAGAGATTGAAATTACTAAATAATGACATACATTTGAGCTTTAGACTTTTATTTCCTTCAGAAAATTCATGCTAACAGAAATCCTTTACTTATGCAACTTTGTAGTTTTATAAGAGCAATAATTAAAATCTGTTTCTATTTTAGAGCCTTTGTTCCCCCTTCATTTTAGACTTTATCCAGATTTCTTCAGCTGAAAGGAGCAGAAATATGCAAACCTCTTTACTACTGCTGCTGGCACTAGTCATCTCACTCTATCACTGTCACACACACACAAATCTGTTTCAGAAAAAATGCATGCTAATGAAAACCCTGTTATTCTGGCAACTTTCTAAGTTTATGAGCAATATTTAAAATCCATCCATATTTTAGCCCTTTGTTTCCTCATTATTTGTGGCACTGTCCAGATTTCTTGTGCAGAGAGGTATGGTGGAGAGGTGCGCAAAGCTCTTAAGTGATGCTGCTAGTGATTACCCGATCGCTGTCACTCTTAACTTTCTTTCTCTCTCTGTCTCACACACACACACACACACACACACACACACACACACACACACACACACACACACACACACACTTTTTTCTGATTCATTTATTTTTGAACATCTCTCCCTCTCTTAATTTCATACACACATACACTCTCACACACACACTTTTTATTTATTACTAGTTAAACATTAGAAGCCCTGCTTATTGAGTGAAAAATAGTAGCTCAACCAATTTCTCTCTCATACTCATACTCATACACTCTCACACACAGACATAAACACATACAAACACACATTTTTTTATTTTAAATAATAAACAACAGAAGCACTGCTTAGGGAGCATAAAATAATGGCAATTGTTATTTTTTTTCTCTATTCTGAGCTCTATGATAGGTTATGCTGAATCTGCCTACTAACAGATTGGAATTATTCTCTGGGTTCAATTATGTTATATCATTTATCAGTAGCTCTGCACAGTACTGGGGATAGTTTATGATGCTTCTAATATGGTTAAAGAAGTTTTTTTTTCTGTGGAGAAGAATGTGAGGCCTGTGATTAATAAGAATGATTATATTCTTAGGGATTCTAAACAATTTTTACAAAATTTGTACAACTACAACAAGGATGTTGATCTACAGAAAGGGTCAATGTTGTTGGCTACTTTGGATGTACGCTCTCTGTTCACATGCATACCAAATCAGTTGGGTGTGGATATGTCATGAGATTATTTAATCTCTGATAGGACCTATGAAGGTGAACATGTGGATTTATTATGCCAAGTAATGGCACTTATTTTGGAGAATAATGTTATGATGTTTGAACATGACACATTTGCAGAAGGAAGGCGTAGCTATGGGCACTTCCAGTGCCAAATGCTACACCAATCTGGTAATGGCCAGTTAGGAAAATCATTATGTGTTAACAGTGGATAGGTGGGGACAGGTGATTTTCTACAAACGTTTTGTGGATGACCTGTTCCTACTGTGGAAGGATAATATGGCTGAGCTTGAGAGCTTTTGTGAATTTATCAATAGTACAACAAATTTTAATCATGTTTGAGATGAATTTTTCACATGATGAGATGAATTTTCTTGATTTATGTCTATATTGGAACAACACTGGCAAATTATCCACTAGGCTGTATAGGAAGTACTGCCATAGGAACCATCTTCTGCATAGAAGTAGCATACACCCCAGACACATTTTTACAAATGTTGTCAAAAGTCAAACTTTAAGGGCCTCTAGGCTCACCACAGATGATGAAGTATTTGATGGTGAGCTAATTGATTTAAAGCAGAGATTCCTAGAGAGGGGATACACTTATTCCACTACTCGTGAAATATTATCTAAGGCAGTACATTTGAGAAGTGAAGTTGGGAAACTGTACTATTCAGGTGAGGGGATTTTATCCACACATGGGATAAAGCACAAAATGGAAAGGGTGAACAACTATGTGCAAGTACCTACTGAGTTTTCAAGTGACGTGCATGTTGTTACAGCAACTATTAGGAAATACTGGCCTGTCTTAACACACAATTAAGATATACATACTATTGTAAGTGATAAGCCCAGTTTTTTGTTCAAAAACAGGAAATCACTTAAACAGTTTTTATGCTACCCCAAGAATGGAAGGGACATGGATGCTGTGAATGGTAAGAGAGGGACATTTCTTTGTTATTACTGTAACCATTATAAATACATTGACACCAGCAATAAATTTATACATCCAGACCTTAAGACTGAGATTGTGTTCAAGGTTAGAGCAGGTTGCAACAACATGAATATTGTTTATTTGGCTGTTTGCAACATATGTTCATCTTTCTATGTTGGAAAGACTAACAGGAAACTCAGATTTAGTATTAGAAAGAATTTATTGAAAATCAAGAATGGTGATTGTACTAATGCTCTGGCAAAACATGTATTTAATACAGATACATCACACACTTTTAGGTTTCTTGCTATTAAAATGGTTCATGAAAATGAAACAGGGGGTTATATTGTGAACTCAACAGAGACAACTGAAAGTAGGTGGATAGTGAGACTTAGGACTGATAAAGGGAAATGTTTGAATGATAGAGTACCACTTAAGCCCATACTAAGCTGCAGACCTTTGGTTAGGAAATGAGTTTCCTAAGAATGTTCTATTTTTAAATGCAAATGTTTGACTTAATGATACAGTTGATTAAAGGTTTTTATTAAAGTATCAATATACCATTTTATGTCTTTTTATATATGTTTTACAAATGTATATTTTAGGTGTCATTTTGTTAAGTTTGCACACATTGTGTATTGTAGTAGGAATATGTTGTCTTTTTAAGAGAAAATTTTTGAGTTAATTGTTTTTAGTTGTGATTTGTAGTTTTGAACTACTATAAGTATATATGGAGTGTATGTTTTGTTAGTTTTTAGGTCTGATGAAGTGGTGTATCTACACTGGGAAAGCGTTCACCAAATACATTCACCTGAGATTTTATACCAACTTTTGAGCTGTTGAGTGGTCTGTTGGATGGTTTTGTGGACATTAAAAATAAAAATTATTTGGTAAACCTGCAGTTTTAATTTTGACCACTAGGTGTCACTTGGGCATTTAGGCCCTGTTTGGATTGAAGTATTTTAACTTTATGATTTGAATTAAATTTATGATATGAATAAACTTGCAATTTTAATTTTGACCAATACGTGTTACCTGAGCATTTATGGCCTGTTTGTATTGAAGTTTCTTAACTTTATGATTTTATTTTTATATATTTAAAACTTGTACTTGGAGGAAGAGGTCTTGCAAAATTTATTTGTATACTGTACCATGCTTTTTCTGAAACTGGCACTCTCTGCAACCAAGGTTTTTTAACGTAGGGATAGTCTGCAGACATATTATACACTCATCTTGAATTTCTTTACATACTTTTTAGCTGAGGATTTTAAAACTTATACTTTCTGATAGGGCAAATTTTCTGGAACTCTACATAACCTAGTAGCTGATGGTTGGTACTCCTAGGACTGGACTGGCAACTTTGCATTGTGCCTTTTTATTAGCATCTCCCTGCATGTGTTGGATTTTTACCAGATTTGCCTCATCCATGGAGCCCACTTGTCTCACCTCAGTTATAGCTTTTACCTTAATTTTCTTTTACTGCATTGTAAAAGAGGAATCCCCTCCTTGGCAGTTTTTTTCTACCACATATTGTACAGCCTATCAAGCATGATGGGTATTTAATTGAAATCTGCACTAAAAAAATAACTTTATACGTGGTTTTAAAGCATAATTACCATATTCTGTGTTAACTTGTGTCTATTTAATGTTACTTAATTTTTTAACTTTTACGAATATTTATGAGCTATAATAGTTTACTAAAACCTATATTTTCTGTATTTTACGTCTATACCTTTGCATTATCTGTTAGTGTCCTTAATTTGTGACTAATGTATAATAATTATGTAAAGTGAACTGTAATTTGTAAATATGCACTGTAATCTGTAAACTAATTAACAAATTAAGTTTGCCCTGTTATGCTTTGAGTGCATTGAATAACTATTACTGCCTATTCTTTAGATAACTTATTTTAATAAGCGTGTATACTGAACATTTAAAAATAGCTGTGTATATTTTGAAACTAACTACACTAATACTAAAATAATATCTTTTGCCAGTGTTAACTAAACACAGATAAAAGCATAACTGAAACTGGTGCATGTCATCATTGTACAGTTGTTTGAAAACATGAGAACATTTTGACAGTATTACTTGAACACAAATAAACTGCAATCTATCTAACACAGATAGACTGAAAGCTACCATGAACCTGAAAACATGAGAACACTGCCTGAACATAGATAAACTGAAACCTAGTACTATTGTTATATAATTGTTTGAAAACATACTTACTTGCTTTAACTTATATATTTTAACTTTAAACAAACATTGAAGAAATAACTGAAACACACAGACAGTCAGTTTCTGCACCACAGTTCTTTGCCCAATTTTGCTCTGCATTGTTCCAGTCACTGATGAGATAAAGGAAGGCCTGCTTTAATATTGAAGTGTTTTCTTTGTAGTTAGGCCTTTTAAACCGCATCTTTTCATTTCTTATGCAAGGCTAGGTAGTTAAAGTTCTTGACTGTATTTAGTATCAGGTCCTTACAATAACATTTGCATCTTTAATAATTATAAACTGATAGTATTGCTTATTGTCCTGACCTTATTTACATTTTATTGCATAAAATGGAACTTTAACAACTATAAACTGGCAGCATTGCTTGCTGTGCTGAATTTATTTACATTTTTCTACAAGAAAATAGGCATTTTCCTGCATGAAATAAACATTTGCTGCAAATAACTCTAGCAAGTCTGTAGGCAAACTGATTTTTAACAATATCTTGTTATTAAAATTTAACACAACACCTAATTTTGACACAATGTCTATTTCCAAAATGGTACTGTCACACCCGGAATATAACCATAATTTTGCTGTTATTTTCGTTTCAGGCTGAGTGGCTTTATTCAAAAAACCTAATCTCCAAGGGCTTGCTGGTGACTGCAGTTACTTTTGACCTTTTAAACCCTGATAGAGTGAAAACTGTACTTGTGTTCTCTGGTAGAGGTCTGTTTGTAACTGAAATTGAAGCCTCTGTATTCCCATAACACATTGTGCCACAATTTATTTTCCAAGATTAATGACATGTATGGTCTGCTGCCCTTTTCAACCTGGAATAAAGTCAAATATACTGACTGATTTGGTGATGGAGTATTCTAGCCTTTATACATATTCTGAAAATCTGGTATGTCACTGGCAACATTAACCTGAGCTACAGCATACTTTTGATTATCCCTTGGGCTTGAACATTGTAACTCTTTTCTTACATGCCCAAGTATTTACAAAAAAAAAAACATTAAAATGTTAGGACTGGTGAAGTCTGTTTTACTGCTACAGTATCAGTATTTACAGAAAAAATCTAATTACTGGCATCTGATGCTTTCAAAATCTGTTTCTGTCTCACCACTAAATGGACAGCTTTTTCTAAGGTCTTGGCTGCAGCAATTACATTTAATTTGATAGTTCTATCAAGTTTCTGAACTTATTTTAAATTAAACTTAAAGCAGTAATGTAACATTGTGCATTTCTGCACCTATATAAAATTAGTTTTCACTGTTGAACTTTTTACATTTTGTCTGGTGACCCTTAGATTTTAACATACTGTTCTGTGAGTGAAAACTCCACCCACTTTTTACCATAACCATTTCTTTAGCTGACATCATTTAACTTTTCAGTAGTACTGAATGCTGCAACAATTTATTATTACTGTTTACAATTTTTTTGGATAAATAGTAAAACTGTAAATGCATTAAAATGGATTTTTGCCATATAGCCCTATGACATATAGCACTGTTGTTAATTCAGCTTGCTAGGCTGACTGTAATCTGAGCTGATGTGCTTGGCAAACTGCCATTTCCATACAAAATATGTACAGTCTGAAACTAATTAGAAAATGTACTCTCTTATACATAGGATCTGAATTTTTAACTGTGTTGTCACTTTTGCAATATAGCATGGACTTTAAATTTTACATTCTGTAAACTAATAACACTATTTTGTCGTTGTCTATATTACGGTATTTATGCATTGCAACACTTTAATACAAAGCTCTTAACTAATGACTGCGAAACAAAACAATAATACAAAAAATGAATTTGCCAACTGTAACTGCAAACCCTTTATTATGCTAATTAATTTGACTGTTAGTTCTGATATGCCTCAAGACATAGAGGCATACAGTTACCATTTTTCCTATCTGACCACACCCAACATGTCTTTCTGAGTACTTCAGCTGTGTCATCTTTAACCCATAAATCTGCATGTTTCTGTTGTAACCAATTCTTTAAAATCTGTACATTTGCACATATCATTTTACTGAAGTCTAAACCAGTATATACAGAGCTGTTACACTTTGAACTGTTAGCAGCTGCAATTTTTGACTTTTTAAATTCTGACAGGACCACAATTGTATCTTTCCTATGTGTAACTGAAATTGATTTGTCTGTAAACAATGAAATAACCTTAAACAATGACACATTAATGCTTTGAGTTTTACAGATAGTTATGGAATGTTATATTTTACATAGCACTGAAGTCTGTTTTTCAGTTACAAAATCTGCACTTTGATTTTTATAATTTGTTTTCAATGCAAATGTACTTGATTCTGAAAATAAACTAGATGAAGTAATGTGAACTTGAGACATTGCTTGCATGTTATGTACGTGGACTGTCTTGACATTTGTAATACTGCAACATACTTCTGTATTCTGAATTGTATGTATTATATTCTGAACATTTGTACATGAAACTATACTACAACTGAAATTATGTTGAATTGCATGTCCTGAAGCATGTACATTCAAACTGGAGACCATACTGAATTCTGAGTCATTAGCTTGCTTTTGTGATTTAAACCTTTGCATTTAGACATATTTCACATTTTGAACTAATAACCTTTAACTTTAAGAGAACATTTTTAAACTTAAACCAAAAATTTACTGATGTTTTAACTTTAGCAGTATTACTTGACATGTTTACATGCAAATAACTTAAATTGATTAATTTAAACTTTTTTGAATTGTTAACAAAAGGGTGCATATAAAGTCTTACATAACTTTATGGTCTTGGAAAAAATGTGAGCCATTGTCTGTAGCTTCTTAATCTTTTCCTTGCTTTTTGACTGTGTGACATCACAATGGAAACATGAAAGTCTGTGGAGATAGCTGTTAACTGGATACTTTTTTATGTTCTGAAGGAACATTGCTTTGATTTAATACTGGTCTTCTGAAGTTATATGAGGCTTTTCTGAAGTATATTGTGTCCATTTTCTACATGAAGTAATGCTTTCTTAATGAAACTTGTCATGCCATAATTTCTAGTTTATTCTGTATAGAGTTCACAGCTTTATTTATGGAAAAAAATACTGGTATGCTGCTGAAAAGTCTGCTATGAAACATTTGCTGTCACTCTAAACTGTTAAGGAAACTTTGAAGTTAAGCTGGCTATTGCAGCAAAACCATACTTGAAAAAATTACTTACTGCAGCTGTTTTTGTTGAAGTTTCTTAGAACACATGCAGTTGAATGAAACATGGAGTGCTGCACTTTAATGAAATCACTTTTTTATAGTCTGTTGAACACATGATGTTGAACAAAACACTGCTATTCTGTAGATTTCTGTAGAACACACATAGTGTAACCAAGTCTGAAAATGAACGATACCTTAACTGAATGGGTCGTCTGCTTTCTGGAGTGCTGCTGTAGTATTTCTGCTATATAAACAGTTACTGTGAACTTAAGAAAATATGCTGTACTGGAAACTGGATGTGAAAGGGTTACAGCTGCTTGCTGGGTTGTGAGATGTATATATCACTCCACAGAAAGCAGGTCACGTTGTGCACCATTGTAAATTGAGTACTATACCATAATTAGCTGGAAATACTGTATCCAATGAGACTGAGAAACAAAAATCTTGATTACCCAAGCTCATGCTGAACAGGTGCCAGTCTCTCCTTTATGGACCAAGTCTTGTGCACTTTTCAGAATGAATTGTCCAAACACTGTAGTGTACTATCATTAGCAGTAGTAATAAACAATTCAAGTTGCTGCACATCATATTCTGATTGTCCTGAACAACATAAACTGACAATCTCTAGATGACCTGTTTTCTGTACTCAGGTTTGAGTGTTTGACATCTTCTCTGAAGTAACAGGTCAAATGAGCTTACTAACCTTAACTGAACTGCTATCCTGAACACAACATATTATATTGCTTCAGTCCAGTAATTTATTTTCTTTTTCTAACCTCGGTCTCAGGCTTTGTCTTGTATGTGCAAAGAACATTCTGTAACTAACAAGATTGTATCTTTCCCTTTGAGAAGAGAACATTCTGTCTGAACACTTTATGCTTATTTCTTCTTTTTAATAAACTTTCTTCCGTGCTTGGCCAGCAAGGTTATTTTCCTTTCTGCTTAACTGTCTTTTATGCATAAATGAAACACAATTTATTTTACCCTTTAGCCTGTCTAATGTCTAATAACTACTTTAAAATGAAAATCTCTAATTTAACACTTACCCTTCACCCCAGGGACTATTTATACCTCATAGCTGGCTTTGGTTGATCTGTTTAGGGACCATAATTCTTTATTTAATTTAGCAAGATAATTTTTGGCATCTTTAGAGTAAAATGTATTTTTTGCATGCAGTGAGTTTTTCTTTTTTGTTAAGCATGTTTATAGTAGGTTTCCACATAGCCATTGATTTTTGAACTGGCATTATATTTTTTCTGAGAGGGTAGATGCTGCTACATACATGTGTGATTTTAAAATTTTAGGATTTCTGGAAAAGATCACTTAATTATGCTAATTTGTCTTAACAGTTATAATATAAAATTAACTGCTTATGCTGATGATTTACTATTAAAGTTATTGGATACTGAGTCCTCGATTATAAATTACTAATTAACTTTCAATATGCCAAAGACATTACTGATTATAAAATTAACTTGTATAAATATAAAACATTTCTTTAACTTCCAATTTCAAATCACCAATCAAATTCCAGTTGTTAAATTAAAATAATTAGGTTTGATATAAGTTTTAATGCAACTTTGCATTGTGGAAGAACAACTAATAAATATTTATAATACAGCAAAAGCAATAAAAACTAAGTGGAAATATATAAAGTTATCTATAAGATGTAGAGTAAATATATTTAAACTTAAAATGTTTCCTTATTGGGCATTCCTTCTACAAAATTCAATTTTCCCTCAGGAGAATTACTACAAAATCAAGACAATTTGGAGTAAATGCCTTTGGAGAGATGGATCTCCAAGGATAACATGGGACATTATTAGGCCTAGAATATTAGATATCCCTCTTTAAATTTGTATAGATTTTTATTAACTGAACATTGAGACTATCAATCTGACTTCATTATTTTAATACTATTATTTTATCAGACATATATCTACAAAACATTTAGTCAGTATTTATAAAAAAAAATAATTTCCCCTGGATTTATGTAGCTCTAGATAGTTCATTACACAAAAAGTCACCTAGTGATACTGGTTTTTAAATCCTCTTATATAATGTCTTTGGATATAATGATTCTACACCAAATCGACAAGTTTTAGAACATTCTGGCAAATTTAGAAATATAACTGAATATCACTTGTTCATAAATAATATAAAATAATTTAAATTTTCAATTCAAACTCACCCCAAAATATAACACTTTATAAATGAAAACATATTTTTCACTTGTTTGTTTTCAGATTCTTTTTTATTATATTCTAACTCAGTTGAGCATATTATAATCTGTTGAAATAAAGAAATAAATAATCTGGACATAAATACTTTCACTAAAATTTGGAACCATTCAAAATATTATTAAAATCTCATAGGAATAAGACAATTCAACAACAAAAAAATTACCAAGTCAATAACGTGACTCCTATTAAACATGTTTGGGCAATACTCAGCAATTTGTGTTGGCACAATTGTAATATTAAAGAACCTTGTATCCACATATAGTATTCATGTCCTCAAATTCACCAGTGGTGAATTAAAACTCACCAATGTTTTAGCAGATACCAGGCTAACAATTCATGCTCATTGTGGATTTTATATTTAGAATTCAAATAAACAAAACAACAAATTACATTACTCTGTTTAGTAGATCTGATAATGCAGAGCTTAATTTTAGTAGAATGGAGTAAAGCTTTATACACAAATTCAGAATTACCATTACAGGATTACTGGTCAATGTTTACTCAGTACTATACTTTTGAACAAATGGAAAATTTGTATATTTCTTTTCTGCTGAAAAACTGGGGAGGCATGGAGGGAAAGATTGATTAAAATTTTCTAAATTTTCTTTTCTGTTGAAATTTATTAAAATAAAAAATGATAAAAATTTGTCAGTAAATTTAATCATGTTATCACTCAGCTTTAATAAATTAGTCTTTGTATATGATCTGAAAACTAAGGTAATGGAAGGTGTTGCAATTGGTGGGGAGCAAAGTTGTCCCATACTGGTAAGGATTAAGTTGTCCCATACTGGTAAGGATTAAATCCAGGATTTTGTCACCTCTAACTGAAGTGCAGACTAACTGGTCCAGAGAGTTTGTTGTGATGAAGTACAGAACTTTCTGTACATACCTGTTTGAGAATGTGTAAGTCGGTTAGTTCATTAAGGGCTAGTTGAAGTATACTAGGAGAATGGTGTTTAGATATAAAACATAGGGACTCCATACTAGTTAAACTGGAGGAATAGGCCAAGAGAGACACAGACATGTCCCTATAGCTATAATATGGTAAGAGGTTTTGTTAATAATGTGGAGGAGTTCTAAGTCATTTTCTTGCCTAATGAGTCTAGAAGGTGAATTTATTTTAGGAAACTGGAGAAATTGCTGACGATAGTGCCTTTGTCTAATCTGGTAGAGCTGAACATGAAATAGGCATTAATACCCTGTATTGATTAAGTGCTTTCATTGGTCTTGAGTCAGGTCTCTGTGAGGTTTAACTTTACATGTTCAAAGGTCAAATCATCGAACCCGCTGCTGCGAACTTTAAACCGCAAAATTCCAAAATCGCGAAAACCGAAGCACCAAATTACAAAATGTTGCCCCTTTTTGACTCATGGTAGCACTTGTTTCAGTGGTGGTGCATTTGGAAGTGTCAAAATTTGATTATTTTACATTTTGGGAATTCGGCATTACGGAATTCGCATATCTGGTTCACGGATGTGCATGTATGACCATTTGACTTTAAAATATGCAAAGGTAAACCCTCTCTGATGATGCATATTTCAACATTTCAATGTTTTATAGGGTAGGAGTGCTTGTAGGGTGTGGAGTTCCTTGTCAAGGTTCTGAGGGTTAAGCAGCAAACCTTAAATGTTATCTGGATTTTGTTTTGTTATGTTGGAAGCTTTACAAGATGACATTGCCTAAAAGGTGATGCTATGATGGTGGAAATGTATTTACCCAGTAAGCCTTGGAGGGAGTGGTACAGACAAAGCAATTAGGTCTGCCTACCATTTCCTACCAGGCTGATATATAAACATGGGTCTACTTTGGATGACCGAAACGCCAGTTCGCCGACACGCAAAACACCGAGACCAAACAACCGAAAACACACAATACCGACAACTCACAAAACCAAACACCATTACACCGACACACAAAACGTAAACTACACATTACACACAATTACATATCCACTAACCTTAACCCAAACCCTAACCCTAAGGTCCGACTCTACCGCACACTTACCCTACCCGCACCCTAACCCTAACTCACTTAACCCACCCCTAAACCTAAAGTCCGTCACTATCGCACACTTATCCTACCTGCACCCTAACCCTAACTCACTTAACCCACCCTAAAACATAAAGCCCGTCACTATCGCACACTCACCCTACCCGCACCCTAACCCTAACTCACTTAACCCGCCCCTAAACTACAGTCCATCACTATCACACACTTACTTTACCCGAACCCTAAGTCCGACACTACCGCACACTCACCTTTCCCACACCCTAACCCTAAATCCCTCACTATCGCACACTTACCTGTCTGCTTCCTAACCCTAAATCCCTCACTAGCGCACACTTACCGAGTCGCGCTCACACGTTGCCCATGTCGGTCTTTCGGCTGTCGGGATTTCACCTTGTCGATCACCTTAGTTTTCGGTTGTTTGGTCTTGGTGTTTTGCGTGTCGGCGAACTGGCGTTTCGGTCATCCAAAGTAGACCCATAAACATTCATTCATACATATATATATATATATATATATATATATATATATATATATATATATATAGGTTTGTAGATTAGTGCTAGCCTAACTGCCTTTCTTGGCCATTTTAAGCCTAACCAATTAATCCATGTGAGAATCAAACCCTGCACCTTGTCTTTGTAAGGTAAACACCTTAACCATTATACCAACCTCCCACTCCCATATATAAATAATATAAATAAAATACTCTGTTTGAATGACACCAAAAGCTAAGCCTATAGCTGAAAACAATAATCTTTTGTTTGTATTGAGACATTATTGCTGGTGAGAGCAGAATGATGCATAAAGCTAGATTAATTTTCTGAGAGTTCCAGCATGCCTGTCTCTTTCTTCATACAGTCTAGTGAGGTATATCTAAAAGTAATTTAAACCTAAGTGTAGTATGACAGTGTCATGTTTGCACTTGCTGTGCAAGGACTTTGAGAGCATGCATAATGTGATGAATACTGGTGCCTGTTAGGCAACTGACAATGATCCTCAACTTGCACAGCCTGGTAAGTGATGCTTTGGTGTGTCTCAATATGGAGTCACATATGAGTCACCTATGGCTAGAATATTGAATTGGATGGAGCTTTGCCTTATTGGCTTTTGAACTGCATCAGTGTTTGTCTTAGATGCATATTTCATGGTGAGTACTGCCTGTTTTGTGAATTTATGGGGTTGCTGAGGGTACTTGTTTCTTATGTTACCTTTAGGATATCCTTGTGATTTAGATAAGTTTCTTTTAAGAGTTTTAGTATACTTCTATTCCCCACTTGTCTGGTAAACTCAAGAATGGCAGTGGCTATTTATGGTGTTACTATGAGAGTCAATTATAGATGTATATATCCGAGTGTGTGTATGTGAGTGTACATATATATATATATATATATATATATATATATATATATGTACACACACACACACACACACACACACACACACACACACACACACACACACACACACACACACACACACACACACACACACACACACATATATGCATACAGACACACACAGATTACTATAATAATTGATAGGGAACTTAAGAGTAGTAGGTGCAGTTTGGGAAGAGCAGTATACATATACAATGTTTGCAATGTATTCAATAGCATATGTTAAATTTGTTTTCTTCATTCTATCCCAAAGGAAAGAATGCAGTCACTGACATGTAATTATGTGCTTTTTTCATAACTGGTTCAGAATGTCCCTAATGGATACTATAATGGTAAACTGTGGAAGATGAATTCATCTTGATTAAGTACTTTTAAGAAAAGGTCACATAACTCTAGGGGAGGGCTATACAATATCTTCTTTTACAGTACCATTTTGATTGAGGAAACGTTAGCGAGAAGGAAGAGAAAAGGTCACTTTGTACTGGCAGGCTGACAAAGGCATCCACTCCGCTAATGCTTAACAGCTGCTTGATGCTTCCATTTTGGACATTCCTAAAAACTGCATTAGCCAGCACTGTCTCTGGACAGGAAATGACCTAAAGGAATCTGCCAGTATATTTTAAAATGTATCTGACTTGCTAGCTTAATAGAAATAATTTTTTTGTATTATTTTTAGTATTAGAATCCCAAGCAAAAGGTAATTTCATAGTTCATAGGTTAGTACTAGGCTAACTGCCATTGTGGGACATTTTAAGCCTAGCAAATGATCCTATGTGAAAATCAAACCCTGCACCTTGTGTTTGTAAGGGAAATACCATAACCATTATGCCAACCTCCAACCACAAAAAGAAGAAAGGCTCAGTTGAGATTTGAACTTAGATCACTGGATTTACAGGCCTGAGTGTTAGCCATTACACCATGGAAGCATCTTATTTTACACCATGGAATCACTTTTGATCTAGTATAGTATCTCAGTCCTTACTCCTCACTAGCACTGTCTTCTCACAATTTATGCTGCCTATATCTTTACCATCTCAGTCCCACCACATTATTAACACTATTTTCTCACATTGTGCTCAGTTTGTACGTTTAGCATCTCAGTCCTACTTCATTATTAACATTGTCTTCTCACATTGTGTACTGTCTGTACCTTTAACATCTTGGTCTTACCTCATTATTAACACTGCCTTCTCACATTGTGCTCTGTCTGTTCATTTAGCATCACAGCTGTACTGCTGAACATTAACAGAATTTCTTGGCATTATACTGCTGTATTTGTAGCATTGCAGTTCTACTGCTAATTACTGACACTGACATTTCAGAATGTGCTGCTGCATTTATAGAATCCCATCCCTACTGCTCATCAGCACCACTGTCTTCTGACACTATACTGTTGAACTTATAGCACTGCAGTCCTAACCTAAAGAATTACAGACCTACGCATCACTAGCACTATTATTTACACCATTCTGATGTACTTTAGCAAATGTAGTTCCACCTTATAGCATCTCTAGCCAATCAATCGTCACTAACACTGTTCTAACATTACACTGCTGTTGTTATAGCATCATAGTTGTACCACTCATCATTAATATTAACTTCTGACATTACAGTCTTGTAATTATAGCATCATCATTCTACTGGACATCATTAATACTATCTTCTGGCAATATACTGCTATACCCATCATATGCCTTACAACTCATCATTAACACTGTTTCCTGATAATGTACTGCTGTGCACATGGCATTGCAGTTTTTGTTATACCTAAACAATGAAAAGTAGTGTTAAAAATGCAATTGTGATGCCATCCATAGAATATCAGTATGTTCTGTGTGCATTTGAGCCTTCACAACATTGCAATGGTCATAACTCAGAGGAAAACAAAACACTGTTGTAGAAACAGAATGTTCACAGAACACAAACAAATCAAAGTAGAAGCTGACTAATGTACCCAGCCACTATCACAGTGCCCATGATATGGCTTTTCTAGTGCATCATATTCCAGCTATCACTTAGTTCCCTATCCTGCAAGCCTTGTAAGTTATCACCACAGACCAACTCTTTTATCTGTATCCACTATTTCAGCTTTAGTGTAATCTGTAAACAGACCTCCTACACAGAAGTACTAAACAGATCTATTCCTAACAGAGCTCTGGGGAACTCACTGGTTGCTGCCTACTCTCCATACAAATGCAATTTCGAACTGCTGTCTGCTCTCATTTGGCCTGTTTTACATTTACATCACCATTTCAGCTACACCTGGGATACCATTTAACTTTCCTACCATCCTTTTGGGTGTCACAGTATTTAAGACTTTGCTGAAATTCCTGTATAGCAGACCTGCTGAGTTTACTTCCAATACGTCTGAAATGACTAAATATAGAAATGGATCAGGTGTACTGACAGGACTTCTGTTTTATGAAACTGTACTCCTGCCTGTCTAGCCCACACAGAGATTTTTTAAATGATAGATCACTGGGATGCAAATGAAACACTATTTTTGAATCATGTAAACAGTAACTTCATTATTTTTTTTCTTTAACTAAAACACTTTGTTTAGCCAGGTGTTGGAGGCCATTTTGAAACATATAGCAGATATTTTTGTGAAAGGAGGGTAATCGGTGCCATTTCCTAAGTACCCGAGTACCAATGGCTCTCACAGAGTCATATGCCGATTGCTTCTCTTGTTTCTTTGTTTTATTTAATTACTGTTTCTAGTGTGGCTGAGTGCTGAGGTGTGCATTGTGTAGCACCACAGAAGTTATAGATGAACAGTGGGTAGTTTTCTTTGCTTTATTTAATTACTGTTTCTAGTGTGGCTGAGTGCTGAGGTGTGCATTGTGTAGCACCACAGAAGTTATAGATGAACAGTGGGTAGTTTTCTTTGTTTTATTTAATTACTGTTTCTAGTGTGGCTGAGTGCTGAGGTGTGCATTGTGTAGCACCACAGAAGTTATAGATGAACAGTGGGTAGTTTTCTTTGTTTTATTTAATTACTGTTTCTAGTGTGGCTGAGTGCTGAGGTATGCATTGTGTAGCACCACAGAAGATATAGATGAACAGTGGGTAGTTTTCTTTGTTTTATTTAATTACTGTTTATAGTGTGGCTGAGTGCTGAGGTGTGCATTGTGTAGCACCACAGAAGTTATAGATGAACAGTGGGTAGTTTTCTTTGTTTTATTTAATTAGTGTTTATAGTGTGGCTGAGTGCTGAGGTGTGCATCGTGTAGCACCACAGAAGTTATAGATGAACTGTGGGTAGTTTTCTTTGTTTTATTTAATTACTGTTTCTAGTGTGGCTGAGTGCTGAGGTGTGCATCGTGTAGCACCACAGAAGTTATAGATGAACAGTGGGTAGTTTTCTTTGTTTTATTTAATTACTGTTTCTAGTGTGGTTGAGTGCTGAGGTGTGCATTGTGTAGCACCACAGAAGTTATAGATGAACAGTGGGTAGTTTTCTTTGTTTTATTTAATTACTGTTTCTAGTGTGGCTGAGTGCTGAGGTGTGCATTGTGTAGCACCACAGAAGTTATAGATGAACAGTGGGTAGTTTTCTTTGTTTTATTTAATTACTGTTTATAGTGTGGCTGAGTGCTGAGGTGTGCATTGTGTAGCACCACAAAAGTTATAGATGAACAGTGGGTAGTTTTTTTTGTTTTATTTAATTACTGTTTCTAGTGTGGCTGAGTGCTGAGGTGTGCATTGTGTAGCACCACAGAAGTTATAGATGAACAGTGGGTAGTTTTCTTTGTTTTATTTAATTACTGTTTATAATGTGGCTGAGTGCTGAGGTGTGCATTGTGTAGCACCACAGAAGATATAGATGAACAGTGGGTAGTTTTCTTTGTTTTATTTAATTACTGTTTCTAGTGTGGCTGAGTGCTGAGGTGTGCATTGTGTAGCACCACAGAAGTTATAGATGAACAGTGGGTAGTTTTCTTTGTTTTATTTAATTACTGTTTATAATGTGGCTGAGTGCTGAGGTGTGCATTGTGTAGCACCACAGAAGTTATAGATGAACAGTGGGTAGTTTTCTTTGTTTTATTTAATTACTGTTTCTAGTGTGGCTGAGTGCTGAGGTGTGCATTGTGTAGCACCACAGAAGTTATAGATGAACAGTGGGTAGTTTTCTTTGTTTTATTTAATTACTGTTTATAGTGTGGCTGAGTGCTGAGGTGTGCATTGTGTAGCACCACAGAAGTTATAGATGAACAGTGGGTAGTTTTCTTTGTTTTATTTAATTACTGTTTATAGTGTGGCTGAGTGCTGAGGTGTGCATTGTGTAGCACCACAGAAGTTATAGATGAACAGTGGGTAGTTTTCTTTGTTTTATTTAATTACTGTTTATAGTGTGGCTGAGTGCTGAGGTGTGCATTGTGTAGCACCACAAAAGTTATAGATGAACAGTGGGTAGTTTTCTTTGTTTTATTTAATTACTGTTTCTAGTGTGGCTGAGTGCTGAGGTGTGCATTGTGTAGCACCACAGAAGTTATAGATGAACAGTGGGTAGTTTTCTTTGTTTTATTTAATTACTGTTTATAATGTGGCTGAGTGCTGAGGTGTGCATTGTGTAGCACCACAGAAGTTATAGATGAACAGTGGGTAGTTTTCATTGTTTTATTTAATTACTGTTTCTAGTGTGGCTGAGTGCTGAGGTGTGCATTGTGTAGCACCACAGAAGTTATAGATGAACAGTGGGTAGTTTTCATTGTTTTATTTAATTACTGTTTCTAGTGTGGCTGAGTGCTGAGGTGTGCATTGTGTAGCACCACAGAAGTTATAGATGAACAGTGGGTAGTTTTCTTTGTTTTATTTAATTACTGTTTCTAGTGTGGCTGAGTGCTGAGGTGTGCATTGTGTAGCACCACAGAAGTTATAGATGAACAGTGGGTAGTTTTCTTTGTTTTATTTAATTACTGTTTCTAGTGTGGCTGAGCGGTGAGGTGTGCATTTTGTAGCACCACAGAAGTTATAGATGAACAGTGGGTAGTTTTCTTTGTTTTATTTAATTACTGTTTATAGTGTGGCTGAGTGCTGAGGTGTGCATTGTGTAGCACCACAGAAGTTATAGATGAACAGTGGGTAGTTTTCTTTGTTTTATTTAATTACTGTTTCTAGTGTGGCTGAGCGCTGAGGTGTGCATTTTGTAGCACCACAGAAGTTATAGATGAACAGTGGGTAGTTTTCTTTGTTTTATTTAATTACTGTTTATAATGTGGCTGAGTGCTGAGGTGTGCATTGTGTAGCACCACAGAAGTTATAGATGAACAGTGGGTAGTTTTCTTTGTTTTATTTAATTACTGTTTCTAGTGTGGCTGAGTGCTGAGGTGTGCATTGTGTAGCACCACAGAAGTTATAGATGAACAGTGGGTAGTTTTCTTTGCTTTATTTAATTACTGTTTATAGTGTGGCTGAGTGCTGAGGTGTGCATTGTGTAGCACCACAGAAGTTATAGATGAACAGTGGGTAGTTTTCTTTGTTTTATTTAATTACTGTTTATAGTGTGGCTGAGTGCTGAGGTGTGCATTGTGTAGCACCACAAAAGTTATAGATGAACAGTGGGTAGTTTTCTTTGTTTTATTTAATTACTGTTTCTAGTGTGGCTGAGTGCTGAGGTGTGCATTGTGTAGCACCACAGAAGTTATAGATGAACAGTGGGTAGTTTTCATTGTTTTATTTAATTACTGTTTCTAGTGTGGCTGAGTGCTGAGGTGTGCATTGTGTAGCACCACAGAAGTTATAGATGAACAGTGGGTAGTTTTCTTTGTTTTATTTAATTACTGTTTATAATGTGGCTGAGTGCTGAGGTGTGCATTGTGTAGCACCACAGAAGTTATAGATGAACAGTGGGTAGTTTTCATTGTTTTATTTAATTACTGTTTCTAGTGTGGCTGAGTGCTGAGGTGTGCATTGTGTAGCACCACAGAAGTTATAGATGAACAGTGGGTAGTTTTCTTTGTTTTATTTAATTACTGTTTATAGTGTGGCTGAGTGCTGAGGTGTGCATTGTGTAGCACCACAGAAGTTATAGATGAACAGTGGGTAGTTTTCTTTGTTTTATTTAATTACTGTTTCTAGTGTGGCTGAGTGCTGAGGTGTGCATTGTGTAGCACAACAGAAGTTATAGATGAACAGTGGGTAGTTTTCTTTGTTTTATTTAATTACTGTTTATAGTGTGGCTGAGTGCTGAGGTGTGCATTGTGTAGCACCACATAAGTTATAGATGAACAGTGGGTAGTTTTCTTTGTTTTATTTAATTACTGTTTATAGTGTGGCTGAGCGCTGAGGTGTGCATTTTGTAGCACCACAGAAGTTATAGATGAACAGTTGGTAGTTTTCTTTGTTTTATTTAATTACTGTTTCTAGTGTGGCTGAGTGCTGAGGTGTGCATTGTGTAGCACCACAGAAGTTATAGATGAACAGTGGGTAGTTTTCTTTGTTTTATTTAATTACTGTTTCTAGTGTGGCTGAGTGCTGAGGTGTGCATTGTGTAGCACCACAGAAGTTATAGATGAACAGTGGGTAGTTTTCTTTGTTTTATTTAATTACTGTTTCTAGTGTGGCTGAGCGCTGAGGTGTGCATTTTGTAGCACCACAGAAGTTATAGATGAACAGTGGGTAGTTTTCTTTGTTTTATTTAATTACTGTTTCTAGTGTGGCTGAGTGCTGAGGTGTGCATTGTGTAGCACCACAGAAGTTATAGATGAACAGTGGGTAGTGAGCTCCTTTTCATTTTCCTTAAATTAGTTCTTCATTGTTTCCTTGGTTTATCAGCTGCTTAATTGCAACCAGGGCAGCATTGGCTTGTGCTTATTTTTTTTTCTTTTTTCTTAAATGTTCTTATTTGCTTCTGACTCCACTGGGAGCATCAGTGCATTAATTGTTACTGTGTTGACAACACTGATACAGTTCTGGTGTTATGGCCCTGCCCTCCCTTTGCCTCCTTTGGCTTACTTGGATACTTAGTCACGTAACATGTAGCTTCCCTGTGCACTTAGGCAGATAACAGTAAAAGCACTGGACAATAAGGAGGGCCAGCAACCTACCTCCCTTGTCATTGTTAGCCTCAAAGAACTTGGTATCTGAAAGTAGTGTAATTACTGCCTCATGCTCACTGAGAATGCCTACTTAACACAGAGATAATCATTAAGAGGTGTAACTACTTAGCTAATGTGGAGGCATCCCTTTCAGTAACATGCAGTGAGTATCACATAGGCACTACATTTTCAAATTGAAAGAAACATAAATATCATACACTGATGCCACAAAAAAAACATCCTTGCCAAAGGCTCCTAGGACTTTTAATAACAAGCCTCAGCAGAATTTCCTCAACTCATCTATTTAATGCATACCTACAACAATTACAAGTTACCAACAGAAACTAATTCTAAACTAGCTTTTGATATGAATGTATTAGAAATTGGTGACTGAATCATTAAGGATATTGGTTTTCTAAATGCAAGGTTAGACAAGGTTACTACTCAGCCAAGCTCCTCGTGGTCCTGCAGAGTGGTGCTAACAGCAGAGAGGCTAAAAGAGCAACTGCTAACCTGATAAAAGTGTTTTTTTTTCCTGCTACTTCCTGGACGACTGTCTGATCTAGCTAAACTGCAATTATTTCAGCTTCTTCAACTGTTTTAAACTGTTTAAAGTTGTTTTTGCACCTGCACTTTTAAAGTTTGTCCTGTTTGTTGCATTTACCTGTCAAGGCTACACTCAAGTGCGCTAGCCTGTGTTACATACTTATTGCATTTTCCTGCTATTTGTTGCAAACAAGAAAAAAAAAAAAAATGATCCTTGTTTCCCATCTTTCCTGACCTAGAGTAGTCCAAATACAGGCTTTGCTGTATTCTGGACTTTTGGAAAGTTCCTGTGTTGCCCATTCCTTTCTTGGATAAAGGGAGGCTTCTTTGTTCACCAGTAGCAGTGTGGAGCTTAGAGCAGCCTATCTATCCCTGGAGGAGTGTTCCCAGCACAAGAATCTGGTAGTCTATTCACCGTTTTGGTCCAATTTCTAACTCTTTCCAGTCCCTCTGTATAAAACCCGCTTTGGCGCGGCTTTGCACGATTTTGCGCATAGCTCAGCATCAGGCAGCTCCGCTTAATTGGGTTTAAACCATTCTCGGCTCCACAAAGTCTGCTCTTCAATTTTTCCCTTAGAACTGATCTAGTTCTCATAATAAACACCCTAGTCCTACTCTAAAGCCTGGCACTTGCTCACTAAAGCAATTATATAAGTCAGCACTAAAAAATTAAAAGCACTACACCCTCACAAACTCCCCTTGAGTACCTTCTTCCCCATTGGCCCTTTTTTTCAATTATAAAGGAATTCCCAGTAATATTCTAGCATGTCCAAAGGTCAGTTGTCAATCTCCTCTCCGGTCCAGCTGGTGAATCTGGAATATTGAGGCAATGTTACAACTACCTCATGTACACAGACAACCCTTTCCTCCTCCCAACAAATTCCAACACGTGAGAGATGCAACCATATAGCCAAACTGGAGGCTAAGCTCTCTCAACTCAGTACTGGTGTAACCAGTCAAGAGGAGAAGGAAACCACACTCACTACAATTTCAGTCTCACATAGACCTACCATGACAGCAAACCAAACACATAAACACATAAAAACATACTCGGAGGCTCTAAATAAAAATCTGCCTAAGCAGCAGAGACCTCCAAAGCAGACACCCAAGCAACCGCTACCCCAAAACAAAACACATGCAACACATAGCTCACAAAGCCAGTGTGCCGAACAGTGACAGCCCTTAAGGCTAAACAACACACGTGATACACTTGTAATAGGTGACTCTATCGTCAGGCACACTGATGTCCCGCTCACCAGGCTGAACAAGGAGAAGGTCATGGTGAGCTGCCTGTCGGGCGCTAGGATCCGCCTCATAACACAAGCACTCAGGTCACTCCAAGGCAAGTACAAATATGTCTCAGTCATTGTCCATGCTGGTGTGAATGACCTGAGGCGTACCTCCCTGGACTACATGAAAAGAGACATAGAGGAGTTCTCTGAGCATGTAGCCCAGATGGTTCTGACCCTGACCTTGAGTAGCATCTTACCCTCACCAAGAATGATGCCACAATATGAAGACAAGATGATCAATTTCAACAATTGGCTTAAGTATTGGTGTCATTCAAAGGGGATCCAATGCCTGTCTGCCTGGGATGACATGCTCGACAAGCCACGATGCTTCGCTAGGGACGGCTTGCACCTGTCACCCCTGGGCTTTTGGATATTGGCAAAGGCTCTTGCCACCCCCATAGTGCCTTTTTTAGGCAAGGTTCAAAAGACAAACCCAACTCCATAGGTATCACAAGGGATAAGAAACTAAGAGTAATGCTTCTCAACTCCAGAAGTTTAAACCTCAAGATGCACGCACTCTCCTTAGCATAGAGAACATCGATATCTGTGCAGTAACAGACACCTGGTTCAAGGCTCCCGAGAGCACCCTAGCACTACCAGGTTATACCCCATACCATGCTTTTCGGCCCCAAAACTTGGACTGAACCACAAAAGGGGGGGTATCAATATTCATCAAAGATACCCACACCTCCAGGTTGGTGGCACAGCACGAAGCATCAGAGACTATCCATGTACAACTAACAGTGGGTAAAACTGCCTTCCAGTTTATAGCCTGCTACAGACCACCGTCCCAAACCCATTCTAATGTATTTTAGCAAATGCAGTTGCACCTTATAGTATATCTAGCCTATAAATCATCACTAACACTGTTCTAACATTACACTGCTGTTGTTATAGCATCACAGTTGTACCACCCATCATTAATATTATATTCTGACGTCACAGTGTTGTACTTATAGCATCATCATTCTACTGGACATCATTAATACTATCTTCTGGCAATATACTGCTATACCCATCATATGCCTTACAACTCATCATTAACACTGTTTCCTGATAATGTACTGCTGTGCACATGGCATCGCAGTTTTTGTCATACCTAAAAAATGAAAAGTACTGTTAAAAATGCAATTGTGATGCCATCCATAGAATATCAGTATGTTCTGTGTGCATTTGAGCCTTCACAACATTGCAATGGGCATAACTCAGAGGAAAACAAAATACTGTTGTAGAAACACAATGTTCACAGAACACAAACAAATCAAAGTAGAAGCTGACTAATGTACCCAGCCACTATCACAGTGCCCATGATATGGCTTTTCTAGTGCATCATATTCCAACTATCACTTAGTTCCCTATCCTGCAAGCCTTGTAAGTTATCACCACAAACCAAGTCTTTCATCTGTATCCATTATTTCAGCTTTAGTGTAATCTGTAAACAGACCTCCTACACAGAAGTACTAAACAGATCTATTCCTAACACAGAGCTCTGGGGAACTCACTGGTTGCTGCCTACTCTTCATACAAATGCAATTTTGAACTACTGTCTGCTCTCATTTGGCCTGTTTTATGTTTACATCACCATTTCAGCTACACCTGGGATACCATTTAACTTTCCTACCTTCCTTTTGTGTGTCACAGTATTAAAGACTTTGCTGAAATTCCTGTATAGCAGACCTGCTGAGTTTACTTCCAATACCTCTGAAATGACTAAATGTAGAAATGGATCAGGTGTACTGACAGGACTTCTGTTTTATGAAACTGTACTCCTGCCTGTCTAGCCCACACAGAGATTTTTTAAATGATAGATCACTGGGATGCAAATGAAACACTATTTTTGAATCATGTAAACAGTAATTTCATTATTTTTTTCTTTAACTAAAACACTTTGTTTAGCCAGGTGTTGGAGGCCATTTTGAAACATATAACAGTTATTTTTGTGAAAGGAGGGTAATCGGTGCCATTTCCTAAGTACCCGAGTACCAATGGCTCTCACAGAGTCATATGCCGATTGCTTCTCTTGTTTCTTTGTTTTATTTAATTACTGTTTCTAGTGTGGCTGAGTGCTGAGGTGTGCATTGTGTAGCACCACAGAAGTTATAGATGAACAGTGGGTAGTTTTCTTTGCTTTATTTAATTACTGTTTCTAGTGTGGCTGAGTGCTGAGGTGTGCATTGTGTAGCACCACAGAAGTTATAGATGAACAGTGGGTAGTTTTCTTTGTTTTATTTAATTACCGTTTCTAGTGTGGCTGAGTGCTGAGGTGTGCATTGTGTAGCACCACAGAAGTTATAGATGAACAGTGGGTAGTTTTCTTTGTTTTATTTAATTACTGTTTCTAGTGTGGCTGAGTGCTGAGGTGTGCATTGTGTAGCACCACAGAAGTTATAGATGAACAGTGGGTAGTTTTCTTTGTTTTATTTAATTACTGTTTCTAGTGTGGCTGAGTGCTGAGGTATGCATTCTGTAGCACCACAGAAGTTATAGATGAACAGTGGGAAGTTTTCTTTGTTTTATTTAATTACTGTTTATAGTGTGGCTGAGTGCTGAGGTGTGCATTGTGTAGCACCACAGAAGTTATAGATGAACAGTGGGTAGTTTTCTTTGTTTTATTTAATTACTGTTTCTAGTGTGGCTGAGTGCTGAGGTGTGCATCGTGTAGCACCACAGAAGTTATAGATGAACTGTGGGTAGTTTTCTTTGTTTTATTTAATTACTGTTTCTAGTGTGGCTGAGTGCTGAGGTGTGCATCATGTAGCACCACAGAAGTTATAGATGAACAGTGGGTAGTTTTCTTTGTTTTATTTAATTACTGTTTCTAGTGTGGCTGAGTGCTGAGATGTGCATTGTGTAGCACCACAGAAGTTATAGATGAACAGTGGGTAGTTTTCTTTGTTTTATTTAATTACTGTTTCTAGTGTGGCTGAGTGCTGAGGTGTGCATTGTGTAGCACCACAGAAGTTATAGATGAACAGTGGGTAGTTTTCTTTGTTTTATTTAATTACTGTTTCTAGTGTGGCTGAGTGCTGAGGTGTGCATTGTGTAGCACCACAGAAGTTATAGATGAACAGTGGGTAGTTTTCTTTGTTTTATTTAATTACTGTTTATAGTGTGGCTGAATGCTGAGGTGTGCATTGTGTAGCACCACAGAAGTTATAGATGAACAGTGGGTAGTTTTCTTTGTTTTATTTAATTACTGTTTCTAGTGTGGCTGAGTGCTGAGGTGTGCATTGTGTAGCACCACATAAGTTATAGATGAACAGTGGGTAGTTTTCTTTGTTTTATTTAATTACTGTTTCTAGTGTGGCTGAGTGCTGAGGTGTGCATTGTGTAGCACCACAGAAGTTATAGATGAACAGTGGGTAGTTTTCTTTGTTTTATTTAATTACTGTTTATAGTGTGGCTGAGTGCTGAGGTGTGCATTGTGTAGCACCACAGAAGCTATAGATGAACAGTGGGTAGTTTTCTTTGTATTATTTAATTACTGTTTATAGTGTGGCTGAGTGCTGAGGTGTGCATTGTGTAGCACCACAGAAGTTACAGATGAACAGTGGGTAGTTTTCTTTGTTTTATTTAATTACTGTTTCTAGTGTGGCTGAGTGCTGAGGTGTGCATTGTGTAGCACCACAGAAGTTATAGATGAACAGTGGGTAGTTTTCTTTGTTTTATTTAATTACTGTTTCTAGTGTGGCTGAGTGCTGAGGTGTGCATTGTGTAGCACCACAGAAGTTATAGATGAACAGTGGGTAGTTTTCTTTGTTTTATTTAATTACTGTTTCTAGTGTGGCTGAGTGCTGAGGTGTGCATTGTGTAGCACCACAGAAGTTATAGATGAACAGTGGGTAGTTTTCTTTGTTTTATTTAATTACTGTTTCTAGTGTGGCTGAGTGCTGAGGTGTGCATTGTGTAGCACCACAGAAGTTATAGATGAACAGTGGGTAGTGAGCTCCTTTTCATTTTCCTTAAATTAGTTCTTCATTGTTTCCTTGGTTTATCAGCTGCTTAATTTCAACCAGGGCAGCATTGGCTTGTGCTTATTTTTTTTCTTTTTTCTTAAATGTTCTTATTTGCTTCTGACTCCACTGGGAGCATCAGTACATTAATTGTTACTGTGTTGACAACACTGATACAGTTCTGGTGTTATGGCCCTGCCCTCCCTTTGCCTCCTTTGGCTTACTTGGATACTTAGTCATGTAACATGTAGCTTCCCTGTGCACTTAGGCAGATAACAGTAAAAGCACTGGACAATAAGGAGGGCCAGCAACCTACCTCCCTTGTCATTGTTAGCCTCCAAGCACTTGGTATCTGAAAGTAGTGTAGTTACTGCCTCATGCTCACTGAGAATGCCTACTTAACACAGAGATAATCATTAAGAGGTGTAACTACTTAGCTAATATGGAGGCATCCCTTTCAGTAACATGCAGTGAGTATCACATAGGCACTACATTTTCAAATTAAAAGAAACATAAATGTCATACACTGATGCCACAAAAAAACATCCTTGCCAAAGGCTCCTAGGACTTTTAATAACAAGCCTCAGCAGAATTTCCTCAGCTCATCTATTTAATGCATACCTACAACAATAACAAGTTTCCAACAGGAACTAATTCTAAACTAGCTTCTGATAAGAATTTATTAGAAATTGGTGACTGAATCATTAAGGATATTGGTTTTCTAAATGCAAGGTTAGACAAGGTTACTACTCAGCCAAGCTCCTCGTGGTCCTGCAGAGTGGTGGTAACAGCAGAGAGGCTAAAAGAGCAACTGCTAACCTGATAAAAGTGTTTTTTTTTCCTGCTACTTCCTGGACGACTGTCTGATCTAGCTAAACTGCAAGTATTTCAGCTTCTTCAACTGTTTTAAACTGTTTAAAGTTGTTTTTGCACCTGCACTTTTAAAGTTTGTCCTGTTTGTTGCATATACCTGTTGAGGCTACACACTCAAGTGCGCTAGCCAGTGTTACATATTTATTGCATTTTCCTGCTGTTTGTTGCAAAAAAGAAAAAAACAAAAAAATTATCCTTGTTTCCCGTCTTTCCTGACCTAGAGTAGTCCAAATACAGGCTTTGCTGTATTTTGGACTTTTGGAAAAGTTCCTGTGTTGCCCATTTCTTTTCTTGGGTAAAGGGAGGCTTCTTTGTTCACCAGTGGCAGTGGGGAGCTTAGAGCAGCCTATCTATCCCTTGAGGAGTGTTCCCAGCACAAGAATCTGATAGTCTATTGGCCGTTTTGTGCCAATTTCTAGCTCTTTCAAGTCCCCCTGTATAAAACCCGCTTTGGTGCGGTTTTTGCGCTTGTTACTACTCAGCCAAGCTCCTCGTGGTCCTGCAGAGTGGTGCTAGCAGCAGAGAGGCTAAAAGAGTGACTGCTAACTTGATTAAAGTGTTTTTTTCCTGCTACTGCTGGGGCGACTGTCCGATCTAGCTAAACTGCAAGTATTTCTGCTTCTTGAACTGTTTTAAACTGTTTAAAGTTGTTTTTGCACCTGCACTTTTAAAGTTTGTCCTGTTTGTTGCATTTACCTGTTGAGACTACACACTCAAGTGCGCTAGCCTGTGTTACATATTTACTGCATTTTCCTGCTGTTTGTTGCAAACAAGAAAAAAACAAAAAAATGATCTTTGTTTCCCATCTTTCCTGACCTAGAGTAGTCCAAATACAGGCTTTGCTGTATTCTGGACTTTTGGAAAGTTCCTGTGTTGCCCATTCCTTTCTTGGATAAAGGGAGGCTTCTTTGTTCACCAGTGGCAGTGTGGAGCTTAGAGCAGCCTATCTATCCCTGGAGGAGTGTTCCCAGCACAAGAATCTGGTATTCCATTCGCCGTTTTGGTCCAATTTCTAGCTCTTTCAAGTCCCCCTGTATAAAACCCGCTTTGGCGCGGCTTTGCACGGTTTTGCGCATAGCGCAGCATCAGGCAGTTCCTCTTAATTGGGTTTAAACCATTCTCGGCTCCACAAAGTCTGCTCTTCACTTTTTCCCTTAGAACTGATCTAGTTCTCATAATAAACACCCTATTCCTACTCTAAAGCCTGGCACTTGCTCAATAAAGCAGTTATATCAGTCAGCACTAAAAAATTAAAAGCACTACACCCTCACAAACTCCCCTTGAGTACATTCTTTCCCATTGGCCCTTTTTTCAATTATAAAGGAATTCCCAATACTATTCTAGCATGTCCAAAGGTCAGTTGTCAATCTCCTCTCCGGTCCAGCTGGTGAATCTGAGAATCTTGAGGCAATGTTCCCTTTCTCATGTACACAGACAACCTTTTCCTCCTCCCAACAAATTCCAACACATGTGAGAGATGCAACCATATAGCCAAACTGGAGGCTAAACTCTCTCAACTCAGTACTGGCATAACCAGTCAGGAGGAGAAGGAAACCACACTCACTATAATTTCAGTCTCACATAGACCTACCACGACAGCAAACCAAACACATAAACACACAAAAATATACTTGGAGGCTCTAAATAAAAATCTGCCTAAGCAGCAGAGACCTCCATAGCAGCCACCCAAGCAACCGCTACCCCAAAACAAAACACATGCAACACATAGCTCACAAAGCCAGTGTGCCGAACAGTGACAGCCCTTAAGGCTAAACAACACACGTGATACACTTGTAATAGGTGACTCTATCATCAGGCACACTGACGTCCCGCTCACCAGGCTGAACAAGGAGAAGGTCATGGTGAGCTGCCTGTCGGGCGCTAGGATCCGCCTCATAACACAAGCACTCAGGTCACTCCAAGGCAAGTACAAATATGACTCAGTCATTGTCCATGCTGGTGTGAATGACCTGAGACGTACCTCCCTGGACTACATGAAAAGAGAAATAGAGGAGCTCTCTGAGCATGTAGCCCAGGTGGTTCTGACCCTGACCTTGAGTAGCATCTTACCCTCACCAAGAATGATGCCACAATATGAAGACAAGATGATCAATTTCAACAATTGGCTTAAGTATTGGTGTCATTCAAAGGGGATCCAATACCTGTCAGTCTGGGGTGACATGCTCGACAAGCCACGATGCTTCACTAGGGATGGCTTGCACCTGTCAACCCCTGGGCTTTTGGATATTGGCAAAGGCTCTTGCCACCACCATAGTGCCTTTTTTAGGCAAGGCTCAAAAGACAAACCCACCTCCATAGGTATCACAAGGGATAAGAAACTAAGAGTAATGCTACGCAACTCCAGAAGTCTAAACCTCAAGATGCATGCACTCTCCTTAGCATGGAGAACATCGATATCTGTGCAGTAACAGACACCTGGTTCAATTCTCTCGTGAGCACCCTAGCACTACTAGGTTATATCCCATACCATGCTTTTCGGCCCCAAAACTTGGACCGAACCACAAAAGGGGGGGGTATCAATATTCATCAAAGATACCCACACCTCCAGATTGGTGGCACAGCACGAAGCATCCGAGACTATCCATGTACAACTAACAGTTGGTAAAACTGCCTTCCAGTTTATAGCCTGCTACAGACCACCATCCCAAACTCAGGAACCTTACTTGGCCTTCCTGAGAACACTGGAAAATATGAAGGTATCTCCAAACACCATTATATTGGGTGACTTCAACTACCCAAACATAAACTGGGAGCATTACTCTAGCTCCAACACCCTAGCCCAAAGGTTCCTTGAGTTTATAAACTCAAATGCTATGGAACAACTTGTTACCACTCCCACAAGAGGGGAAAACATACTGGAGCTGATCATCCCCAACATGGGGGCTGTATGCTCCAGACCAGAAGTGTATCCCTCACTAGTAAGTTCAGACCATAATCTAATCTCACTGGATAGTCACATCCCGACCCCACACCCTGCCCAGAAAACCACAGCGAAAAACTTCTCTAAAGCAAATTTCACACTCCTCAAATCTGAGGTGGAATCTTTCAAAGCCCCCGGGCCTGTGGAAAATACAGCCCAGACCGCAGAATCCTTTATAAACGCATTCTATGAACACCTTGAGGAATGCATGGATCATGCAATCCCAAATAAAACCAAGACCCAATCCTCCAAAGGCAGGCATCCTGTCTGGTGGACCTCAGCCATAAACAAACTATACAATAGAAGGAGGAAGCTACTACATGACAGAGCAAAATCCCAAAAATGGAAGGCATCTCTGATCAGTATTAGCAAAAAACTACGGGCACTCATAAAATCGTCTAAGGCCAGCTTCGAGAGAAAAATTGCACAGGACACTAAGGATAATCACAAGGCTTTCTTTAGTTATGTTAGGAACCTGGGTGGGAATTCCCAGATATGCTCTGAATTAGTCCAAAATGACAAAAAATACACCGAATCCACAGACATTGCCAACATCCTACTGACAGGTTCAGCGCAAACCCCCCCCCACCAAAAGGGCAAATATCTATCCCAGTAGAGTGCTGCCCCCCCCTGACATCTCAGATGCTCAGGTAAGAGCCGCCCTCTCCAAAGCAAAAATCACAGCATCAATGGGACCAGACGGTGTACCGGGCTGCGTCCTACATGAACTCCAACAAGAGCTAAACCCAAACATAAAACTGCTGTTCAAGCTCAGCCTTACTACAGGATATGTACCCAAAGAGTGGCGTACAGCAACAGTGGTCCCTCTCCACAAAGGTGGTGCCTCAATGGATTCTGGAAACTATCACCCCATAAGCCTGACTAGCTTGGTCTGCAAAGCTATGGAAAGGATCATAATGGACCTCATAAATAAAGATATTGGGGAGCTACAGACACTGGATCCTACCCAGTTCGGCTTTGTTAAGGGCAGATCCTGCCTCCTAAACCTGGTAGATTTCTTTGAAACAGTCACCAAGGCCATTGACGAGGGGAAGGTGGTCCACACAGCCTACCTGAACCTCGCAAAAGCCTTCGATACAATACTCCACTCGGGCATTATAGATAAGCTCACCAGCTTAAATATAAACCCCTATGTCACTAGATGGGTTGCAAAATGGCTCAAGGACACAACCCACATGGTTAGAATTGCTGGAGCCATGTCAGACTCCAAACCAGTTACAACTGGCACCCCACAAGGCTTGGTCCTGGGACCTCTCTTGTTCTGTATATATTTCTTGGAGGTACAGGCCAACACAGAAGGACTGTGGCTGACCAAGTTCGCAGATGACTGCAAACTAGGCGCCATAATTGACTTTCCAGCCGACACAAGCATCCTACAAAAGGGCCTCATAGAAACAGACAACTGGTGCCAGAGCCATGGCCTCAAGCTAAACGCCAAAAAGTGTATAGTCATCCCCTTTGGCAAAAACAAAGTGCCCACAAATTACCACACAGGTGGTAATCCATTACGTACGGAAGAAGTAATTAGGGACCTGGGGACCCAAGTTGATAGCAATCTCTCATTTGAAAACAACGTGGCCAAAGTGGTTAGAAAAACATTTTATATAGCCCACCTAATCATGAAGGGATTCACATCTAGATCAGGGGAGGTCATCGTGCCTCTTTACTCATCCCTCATCAGGCCCATAATTGAGTACAATGCCCCTTTTGGGATGTACCTTACCAGACACCTGCAGCAACTGGAAAGACCCCAAAAGTACCTCACCAAGAGGATCAAAGGGCTCAAACAGATGCCATATGCTGCCCGGTTAAAGAAACTCCAGCTTTACTCAGTGGCATACCGCCTGCTCAGAGGCGATCTGTGCCTGACGTATAAAGCCATGTCCAACCCGGAATTAATGGACATGCTGCACCTCAGAAAATCCAAATTCCATCGAGCTACGCACTTGAGAGACTTGAACCTCAGCACTGAAATAAATAGGACATGCTGGAGGGACAGATTCATAACCCTTTGGGCTCCCTTCACTCTGGAATAAAATCCCAGTCCAGGTTAGGTAGTCCCTCATTGACTCTCTTCATGAGAAATCTTGATGAGTGGATGGGAGATCATAGGTTTACCCCGGGTATCACTTCTGTGTCACTGTTAGACAGAGGCACAGTATACTAACCTCGAAAAAGGGCATAGCAAAATTCATTTAAAATGGGTGGTGAAAGCCAAACACACTCTGGCTAGGCTTATAAATGACCTAGGGCAGATAGCCTAGTATGAACCTATGAACCTATGAATCTATATGTCTGCTATCAGATTTCTTCCAGTTAACAAGATCACAAACATTACAAAGGGCCTCGTGACCCTGTCTTGAGACAAACATGACTACAACATGGTGTTGGTGCATGTGGGAGTTAATGACATGATATGCAAAACCCTGAGATGCATGTACAGAGGCATGCTGGAACTCCCTAGGCATGTGATGCACTCAGGAAAGACTCTAGTTCTGGACAGGACCATCAAATCTCCCTGCACTCTCCTGCTGCTTTATTCCTCTCCTTACTTTCCCTACTCCTACAGCTATTTCTGCTCAACAAAACTTGTAAATATTGTAAATATAGAGTTCTACAGAATTGTTTCTCATACTAAAGGTACCTCTTGTTATAATATTTTTAAACTGTAAATGCATTCTCAGACCTAGCTTGTATTTCTTTAAATCCTGTATGTAAATTGTTCTTTTTAATGCATTCTCTGAGCTTTTCTCCCTGGGCCTCCACTGAAAACGGGCCATGTTGACCCAGTGGACTTCCCTGGTAATCAAACTGGAAATAAATAAATAAATAAATCCTTCCTTCACCAAGAATGATGCCCATGTATAAAGAGAAGATAATTGACTTTAACAAATTTTCTAATAGCTAGTGCTGTTCCAAGAAGATCTGGTATGTATCATCCATAGAACATATAGTCCTACTTGCTTTGCAAGAGATGGCCCATATGTCTCATTCAAGGTTTCTAAATACTGGCAAAAGCCCATGTTGTCCCACTGAGTCTTTCTTATGCAGTCATCTAATGGACATCTTGATTAATAAATTCTTCAAACCCTAAATGCGACCACATTAAGGAAGCTCTTGTCACCACACTAGGAGTATCAGTATAAAGTGCTCATTCTTGAGGTGCTGCAGCATCTGGAATATGTCCATGTATGTGTAGTTACAGAGGGCTCCAAAGTTTAATTTTTGGCACGTGAAATGATGAGTGTCTACAAGACAAATAAAAGACTGAAAATCCAGGAGAAGAACGAATCACAAAGATCACTCTTCTCCTTTAAACTTTTTTTTGTGGGGGGGGGATTTCCCTGTACTGCTGATGTGTGGGACAAACGTTCCACACCCCTGAACTTATATACATGTATATATATATATATATATATATATATATATATATATATATATATATATATATATATATATATATATACCAACATTGAGATTGCCATACCTTGGAAAAAAAGGAATATTCCAGGGAAATGGCCATCTCAGAGTTAATATATATAAATCAGTTTTTGGCTATTAAGTCTCCATGTTTTGGGACTCACTCTTGGGGGTCCCAGCATTTCAAATGGCTACCCTTACAGACATTTTGTTTAAATGTCATAAGAAATAAAGGAGGCACAAGGTCGATGAAGACTCCAAAACATTTCATTTAGCGCTTTCATCGGTGGCACACCATTGACTTCCTCAGAATGAAATAAAACCATTGCGACTTCCTTTTATACAGAAGGAAAAGTCACATAATGCCCATCAATGAAAATCACATAAAAATAATTCATGAAAAATGACAACACTAAAATAAAGAATTGTATGTATATGTATATATATATATATATATATATATATATATATATATATATATATATATATAGAATATTGTCATATACACCAATGTATAAATATAAATGTGAAAAAAAAACATCTTGCACAACAACACCATAACCCCACTAAAGATAACAGTTCAATATGTATATGAAACCACCTAAAGGAAACAATTAGTCAATTAAATAATCAAGCAAACAGATGGGCACTTAGATAGGTGTATACATATATGTATATATGTACACCCAACTACTTGTAAGGGCATCCATCGATACACACAGGGGCACACTTCCATCAACATATAAATACATAGACATATATAAACGTATGCATCCATCAATCTATACAAAGAAAAATATATGACTATATATATATATATATATATATATATATATAAAATATATGACTATATATATATATATATATATATATATTGATGCATCCATCAATCTATACAAAGAAAAATATATGAGTGTGTATATATATATATATATATATATATATATATATATATATATATATATATATATATATATATATATGGTTCTAGTTTACATACCCGACAGCTGCTTTCACCGACAACGAATTTGCGGGCGCCAGAAGATCGACAATCCGGAAGACCGACGCTATGGATCAAAACACCGACGCCGAGGATAGTGACTTGGAAAAAGGCTGTGTAAGTATGCGGTGGTGACGGACATTAGGGTGCGAGTAAGGTAAGTGTGGATATTGATGGTCTGTGGGGATAGGGGTGGGTTTAGTGATTTAGGGTCAGTGCGCGGGTTAGTTAAATGTGTGGTAGTGATAGTGTTTGGGTTAGGGGCGGGTTAAGTGAGTTAGGGTTAGGGCCCGTGTTAGGTAAGTGTGCGGTAGTAGTATTTTTTGGGTTAGGCGGTTAAGTGAGTTAGGGTTCGGCCTGAGTTAGGTAAGTGTCGTAGTAGTATTTTTTGGGTTAGGGGGTTAAGTGAGTTAGGGTTAGGGCGCGGGTTAGCTGAGTGTGCGATAGTGACGGACCTTAGGGTAAGGGTTTGGGTTAGGGTTGTAGATAGTTGTGTATGTGAGGTTTAGTTTGGGTTTGTGAGGATTTTGGTGTGCTTGTGTTGTGTGTGTGGTTTTTGGACAGGGGATGTGTTTTGTTAGTTGATTGTTGTTATTGTGGTGTGTGCAGCGTATGAGGTTTCGTGTTTGTGGACCATCGGTTATTTGTTTGTCGGGCATGTGAGGTTTCGTGTTTATGGTTTGTCGATTATGTGGTTTCGATGTTTGTGTTGTCGGTGAAAGCAGCTGTCGGTTATGTAAACTAGAACCATATATATATATATATATATATATATACTGTATAGATTGATGGATGCATACGTTTATATATGCCTATGTATTTATATGTTGATGGAAGTGTGCCCCTGTGTGTATCGATGGGTGCCCTTACAAGTAGTTGTGTGTACATATATACATATATGTATGCACCTAAGTGCCCACCTGTTTGGCTGTTTATTTAATTAACTAACTGTTTCATTTAGGTGGTTTCTTACACATATTGAACTGTTATCTTTAGTGGGATTATGGTGTTGTTGTGCAAGATATTTTTATTTACATTTATATTTATGCATTGGTGTATATGACAATATTCTGTATATATGCACATACAATTCTTTATTTTAGTGTTGTCATTTTTCATGAATTAGTTTTGTGATTTGATTTTAATTGAGGGGCATCATGTGAATTTTCCTTCTGTATAAAAGGAAGTCACAATGCTTTTATTTCATTCTGAGGAAGTCAATGGTGTACCACTGATGAAAGTGTTAAATTAAATGTTTTGGAGTCTTCATCAACCTTGTGCCTCCTTTATTTGTTATTAGTTTCTGAGTGTGCCTTTTTTTAGTTTGTTTAAATGTAAAGAAAACATTTGCTTCATACCTAGTGTGATGCTGTGAGGTATTGCCAGCAGTATCAGGAGAAGTGAGATAGTGCATGTGTGGCATATACAGTACCAGCAGAACTGAATGACGTTTTGTAAATAATCTTATGTCATTTGATTGTCACATTAATTTGTACTGATGCTTATATTAAAAATGTATTTGTAAAAGTTGCCTATGTTAAAAAAAATGCTGCTGCAGAATCTTAACAGAGTTCTGAATGTGATCTGAGCCAGTCAAGTAACTAGATGTGATGCAATTCTGTAACCAGCTGAAGGATGGAACTCTGGCAGCAGCAGTTTGTTTGTTGTTGTTTTTGATTTTCTTTGGAATCTGATATATAAAAGATCTATGTCAGTTATCACTGTTCAGTTGTTCGTTAGTTGTGAGATGTACAGTTCAGTAGTGTGGAGTATCTCATCTTGCATTGTGGAAGTGAGCATCTCAGCAGTACATCTTGCCTTGCAATATTAAGTGAGTTAACTAGAGACAGTTTTTCTTTAGTTTAGTTAGGAAAAGTACCATGAGATTAATTTAATATTACTTCTTTTTTTGAATGTGAGGTATCTATCAAATTGTGTTATTTTACATTTCCTGTGACTGAAAACTCTGTTTATTGTAACTAAATATTAAGTATTTTCCTGTTTTCTAAATTATCCATTATTAAATATTTTTATACATTTTCATTGCGGCTGGCCTTTTAGTGAATATTTTTAATATCTTGAGAGTACCTGTGCTTATTTCAGTGTCACTATGGCCACACCGAAAAGCCTTACTGCTTCGGTCACACTTTACCATTTTTATCACAGTATAATTTGTTACCTCTTTGTAATAGCTTTACAGTATTTGGCTGCTAGAAGCAATCTAACCTGTGGCATGGAGAGAGAGGACACAGCTGATGAATCTGTGTCAACTTTTCCCAGTTGTGAATGTGTGTGTGTATGTGAAAAATCAGATAGTCAAGTGTTTGTGCCAGATACTTGGAACTGACACACAGTGTGCAAGGTGGGTCTTGTATGGGATCTAGAGCCAAGTCCCAGTGGAGCATGTTCCCTATGTGCTCTTGGGGGAAATTGTGTTTAATGCAGACAGCTGTGTTTGAAATACTGTGTAAATCCATTCCTGTTTTTGGTGACTGCCTCTCACTGGTGAGAGTGATGAGAATCACGGTTCCTTGATTAGTGGCTCCAGGTAAAGAGGGGTGTGTCATCACACCTAGATTTTCTGGTTACCTTGCCTTCATGTCTGATGGAAACTGCAGTGGAATTTCCATATTTATTGGAGACCACAACACATCTAGAAAGTTATATAGAGACTTATAAAATCATCTCCTAGAACTTCAATTTACCATAGCAAGATGAGCTATTAGCTGATCATGTTAAATTTGAAAAGTTTTTGATAACATTATTATTAGCAATAACCATAATCCTATGTGACTTTAATTACCTAGTCATAGAACCTAGATATCTAAAATAGGGTATATCCAGAGATTTCTGGATTTGATTAATTTGAATTTCCTAGACCAAACACTTAGCAAACCCATTATAATCTAAAATATTCTATATATAACCCTCACTAATATTGCTCACTTAGACAATGACATAAATCTATCAGTTGTATCTAGAGTCAAATACAATGGGAAATTTAAAAACAAACCCACTTGGCGGTTGTGATGATATGACATAGTGCCATCTGTGCCAAGGAGAGTAGGGCAGTGCATGTATAACATATGCCAGCATAGCTAGCTGGAGTTTTGTAAAGTAATTCCCATACCTGGGTAAGGCTGGCACAGATTTGCCAGCTGTGCCCCTCTGCCCAGACTATAAGGTAATTACTCTGCACCAGTCAGCTACTCTATGGCTCTTACAAGGGTACCCAATTATATTGAGTAAAATTAATACTAATACAAATGGTAGAGTTTGACCAATGCAGCAAGGCTTTCAGGAGTGGCTACAGTGTCACTAAAGTAAGCATAAGTACTCTCAATATGTTAAAAGTATTCACTAAAAGACCAGCCACAATGAAAGGTATAGAAATATTTAAAAAATAAATAATAGAAAACATGAGACTACTCACTGAATATCTAGTGACAATAAATACAAGAGTTTCAATCACAGGTGATATAAAAAAATAATATAGTTGGATACATTCATACCGATGCAGAAAAATAATACTTAAATAATCTCACTATATTTTCCTGACTGACTAAATAATTACTGTTCCCTGGTTACTTAGTAAAGCAAGGCAAGATGAAGTGTGCTGAGTTGCTTACTACAGCAAGGCAAGATGAGGTGTGAGGTTGTGTGAGATATCCATGAGAAATCTTTCCTGTCAGGTTCTGGAAGGCAAAGTGCTGCTGTGAAAGCTCCGCCATATATCTCACTAATATTTAAAGAATCATTTCTGTGCTGGTTATAGAATGACATCACATCTGGCCACCTGACTCTGGTACAATTCACACCTAGAGCTTTGCTAAGATCTGCTGCAGCATTTGAAAGCTATAAAACAACTTTAAAAACTTCCACCTTTACAGGGAACTAATTAGTTCACCCCCTAAGGACAATACAGTAAGACTCCTAATCTTGGTTTTCCAAGACTTTTTTGTCTGTGGCTGCAATTAGACCTTTAAGATAAAATCTTTATGACCTAAACCAACCCATTTAATTTTCATCCTATTTTTCAAAATTAACTGGACTAGGATTAACCTATTCCTTTTTATAATTCTCTGTTAAAACATATACATTGAATCAGTTATAATAATACTGTCTGACATATATATATATATATATATATATATATATATATATATATCTTTTCTGTCCAGCAGGACCCACTGTGGATGCACTTTTAACACAAGCACCTTTGCAAATATATTTTTAATACAAACATCTGCACAAATCAGTGTGTTAGTAAAATGACATAAAATTCTTTATAAAATTCCAGCTAGCTATGCCGGCATGTGTTACACATACACTGCCCTACTCTCCCTGGCACAGATGGAATTACGTCATATCAACACACCCTGTACTGGTCTCATATTTGCCATAGTACTTGATCTATGCACTCAACAACCCCCAATCCAAAGATCTACAAGTGAAAAGCAAAAAAATAAATAAATAAATGCAGACATTCAGATCCTGTTTCTTTTCCCTGCCCTTGACCCTTTTTCTTCAAATTTTAGTAAAAAAAAAAGACTTTTTTCCTAATATATTTATTCATGTCATCCATTATCAACACCAACTCATGTTGTTCAAAGATTCATAGGTTCATAGGATGATACTAGGCTATTGGCCCGGAGGCTCATATAAGCCTAGCCAAGAATTTTGCCCATGCTCTCAAAGTCAGCACCTGTTTTCCTTGTCTAGCAGGGGCACAGGTGAGATTGAAGGGGTATATTTTTTTGTTTTGCATCCAGTCATCCAGGTTCCTCTTAAACAGGGCTTCAGAGGTACTCTGCTTGACATGTAGATGGTGTCTATTCCAAAGATGGGGTAGTCTTTGGGACACAAATCTATCTCGCCAACAAGTTCTATTCATGTCACAGACCAGGTTAAGGCATAGCATGTGGGTTGCATGAGTGGAGTTTGTCTTACGGATATGCAGCAACTTCATCAAGGCTGCATCTAAAATGGCCTTGTATGCCAGACATAGGTCACCTCTGAACAGTCTGTATGAGACTGAGTAGAGGGACAGGGCTTTTAGCCTATCTGTATAGGATAGGTGTTTGAGACCCTGGATATTCCTGGTCAGGAACCTCTGCTGTCTCTCTAACTGCTGCATGTGCTTTGCAAGGTACGTGCCAAAGGGGGCATTGTACTTGATAATGGGTCTGATAAGGGAGGAGTATAAGGATGTTATGACCTCTTTGTTCCTGGATGAAATACCCTTATTTATTAGCTGGGCTATGTAGAAAGCCTTCCTTACAATGGAGACAATGTGGTGGTCAAAAGTCAGGTTGCTATCAACGTGGGGTGCCCAATTCCCTCATGACTGATTGCATGTTTAGTACATTATTATTGATGTGATAATTAGTGGGGATGATATTTTCCCCAAAGGGGGTAATGATGCATTTCTTGGCATTTAGTTTGAGGCCATGTTTCTGGCACCAGTCATTATTTTGGGTAAGGGTCTCTTGGAGGATGTTCACATCACTAGGGAAATTTAAGACAGCACCCAGCTTGCAGTCAACTGTAAACTTGGCCAGCCACAGACCACTGGTTTTGGCTTGCACTTCAGAAAAGTATATCCGAAACAGTAGAGGCCCCAAGACCGATCCTTGGGGTATACTGCTCATTATGGGTCTACTACTAGAGGTGGCTTCTCCTACTTTGACTGAGTGGGTTCTAACAGTGATCCAGTTAGCTACCATCTGGTAATATACGGGTTGATGCCTAGCTGGGAGAGTTTATCTATTATGCCCGAGTGGGGAATAGTGTCAAAGACTTTGGCTAGGTTAAGGTAGGTGCTGTGCACCATCTTCTCCTCATTCTGCTTTATCTAGCAGGTTGTGCAACTGCTGTCTGAATACACCTTTTCCTCACAATTACAATTCAGCTGTGTGGTATAGGATGAAATTATGATCAGTGTCCTATAATTAGACTGGAGTCTGATTGCCACAATTCTGTCACTAATTCAGTTGACATCCCTCACTGTTTTCTGTAGTCTCTCCTTCACCATTATTCCCACATCATTTCTAGTCTGTCCTCCTCATGAGTAGTAGACTCTGGATCCCAGGCCAAATGGCTTTGCCCTTCCATTTTGTCTCCTGGATATATAGTATGTTCAGCCTGCTCCTTACCATTGCATCATCCACATCCAAGTTGTATTCCATCAGTGAACCTATAGTGAGTATAACAATCTTTAGTTCATGTTTTGCAGGTTGATTGGTTTTACATCAAGCTTTCAATCAAAAAAGCAATTCCAGGTAATCCAAACTGGGCAACTGACTATGGCTGGTCAGTAGCTTTATGGTAGGCACAAGTGGCTAACAGAGGCACATATTAGCCTCTACTGACTATTGGCAATTCCATTCTAGACGTCTGTCTGTGTGAATATTGGCACTGACCTGCTGTCCTGTAGATATTCTGATAGTTTTTTTATGCAGCTGGTCTATGCTTGTTGTTCTGTGACCAGGTTCTGCCCACTCTGCTTGGACTCACTCCTCTCCCCTACCCTACCCCTAATATGCACCCACCCCTACTGCCTCTAAACTTATTTCAAACTAACCACTTCCACCACATAATAACAACCAATCATAAATGCCACTACACTTTCCACACCCACACTAATTCCACCCTTATATACTCACTCATTTTCCACTTACCTATCCCTACCTTCTTCCATTCCATTTCTAATTAATCTGCTACTAGTAACTAGACCTCACTACAATTCTCTACAAAAATAAAATCAACAACCCAACCCAATTACCTCTATACTTTGCTCCTCTCACTTCTAATTGTAATTGAATAGTAACCTCCCAGTATCCCATGTACCTAAAAATGTTATTCTTATATAAAATTTCCCTCATACTCCTTTCACTAGCTTCTCACCTAACATCTTATAATAATTAGCTATCCAACACTTTCTCCTCCAATACTATTCCATTCCATCACCCACTAAAAACAAAACACATGCACCTTGTGATAGTGTCAAATCTCTATAATACTACCTACATAGAACACTTTACATATAGGTATTCACCTCCATAGTCCACACCTCAGATTTCTCTCAAGTATAATAAATTGCTAACAAAACTCAAACTCATTCTTTCATTTAGTATCTTGTCTCAAATTCATTGGTGACAGTCACCCAAACCCTGGCCCCAAAACCAATATGCAGGATCCCATCATTCCTCCAACATTACAGCCCCAGAGTGCATTAAATGTGTTCCAGAAAGGAGCAAACCTACTTCTCCTTAACATAAATAAAATACATTAACTCCACACCAGTCTCTAACACTACTCTCTTGACATAGCAGTGCTAACAGAACTCTAGCTGAAACCAGAAATAAATAACAATGAAATTCTCTCCCCCCCTGGTTATAACACACATAAACTCAACAGAATAGCCATCAGTTATAAAAAAAATCTCATGTTAGAACTTCTTCAACCTAATGTCCCTGAATTCAACAATGCCAAGATATTATTTAGCAAACTCAAAATAAACTCCAATAGATACCTAACCATTATCGGTATCGATATTCTTCCAGGAAATAACCTCAATGTAATTGAAGACATTCCTCTACTGAACATCTTTAACATTTCCCCAGGAAACAAACATATTGGGTGACTTTAACACCAACTAGTTTACCTGCAACTTGGAAATCCCCACCAACATTATCAATCTTCACAGCTTCACCCAAGTAATACAAACTGCAACCAGAGTAGACAAAATCACCAAAAGGCAAATCTGTTATAGACTGGATCTTAATAAACAAACCATTGTGCACTTCACAGATTCAAGCTGCCTCCCTGACAGCATCAGGGACCATCTCCCAACCTACCCACCTACTTAGGCAACATATTAATCCCCCCAAAAGTGGTACCTATGGACAAATTTGTAACATAAAAGACTTTAATGCACAAATCTTCATCTCCATACTGAAAATCCGTAACTGGACTCCACTTAAAACTTTAACCCTAGATATTACCATAGATTATTTTATCACCACTTTTCTTAGCATACTAAACAAACTAGCACCATGCAGAACTATAAGAGTAAAATCTAATTATGCCCCATGGCTAACAAAAGAAAGTAAACTACTACTTAAACTTAGAAATAAAGCCTGAGCATAATGGCATATCAACAAAAGGTAAGTCAACCGAGAATCTTACCATGAACTTAGAAACAAAGCCAAAAACAGATTAAACAAGACAGAAACCCTACTATAGTGAAATTCTGCAAAAAACACAAAAACAACCCACAAAAATTCTAGTCAGCAATAAAAAAAAACTCATCTAGTCTGGCCAAACATTGACACCAACCCCATCTACCACAAGTAATAAAGATAGTATACCAAAACAATTTAACACATACTTTACTGATTCCATATCATTACTTTAAAAAAATAACAGCATTGATCCTCTAGCCATCCCATTAGCACCCAATGTAGCCAACAATACCTACTCCTTTAAACATGTCCAAACCAATACCATAAAAAAATGCTCGCCAAACTAAAATGTACAACCTTAGCAGCTGGCAACTTATCTGCAGCATATCTTAAACTAGCAAATGGCACCATCTCCTATTCTATCTCCATCATCATTAACCACTCTATCTCTGAACACCACATTCCATTAATTTTGAAAATATCATACATAATCTCTCTACACAAAGGAAGGAAGTCTACTGAACTCTCAAATTACAGTGCTATAGCTATTTTATCTCCCCTAGCAAAATATTAGAAAAATGTATACACACCCAATTTCTGAACTACCATTTATCTAACCATCTCCTATCTGACGCACAGCATGGTTTCCACCCCAACAACAGTACCACAACTGCCATTTTAAGTTTTACTATTACCATTAAACAATGCAGAAATGAAGGTAAACTAGTATCTTCCATCTTCCTGGATCTGTCCAAAGCTTTTGACAGAGTATCTCGCCAGAAACTCCTCACTGAACTCTCTGACCTAAAACTCAGTCACTCTTCTCTTGCATGGTTCAAAAACTACTTAACTGGATGACAACAAGCTGTTAAATGGCAACAAGATCTCTCTTCTCTTTTAGCTATTACCATTGGGGGTCCCCAGGGTTGAATTATAGGTCCTCTTCTCTTCAGTACGTTTACCAACAAACTTCATACTGCAACCCACCTTACCTCTCTTGCTCAGTATGCAGATTACTCTACACTTATCTGCACTGCCCCCACCCTACAACAACTTAAACCTACAACACAACAGTCCTTCTCTGCTGTGGAATCCTTGGTCTCAAACTCACAATTAATTCTTAACCTGACCAAAACTAAACTTATGCTCTTTCAACCCACTAAAGCCATAGAACCTCCATCCTCATATCATACCTATTCCCCTAACAATACCATAAAAACTACGATATCCCAAACAAAACTCTTGGGTGTCTTAATCGACAATAATTTGAAATTTGACAAACATGTATCTCAAACTATTAAAAAGACACATATAAAAATGGGAATACTATTCCGATCCAAACCATTTCTCACCAGCACCTCAAGACAGGCAATTGCCAGAACCCACCTACTCTCTACTCTCCTATATGCCTCCCCTATTGTTACCAACCTAAAGAAAACAGATTTAGGAAAATTAGAAGCCTGCTAAAACAAAACAGACAAATTTGCTACAAATTCCCCACACAGATCCCACTGCTGCTCTGCTTTTCAACAATTCAGCTTATTAAAATTACCCCATCAATAAACTTTTACCCATCTCATCACTGCCCACAGACTAATACACCAACCAGAAAAATCCTCTGCCTCCCAAAATCTACTTCAACCCTATGCAAATAATTGGATCCTACATTGGTTCATAGGTGTGTACTAGGCTAATGGCCTTGGAGTCTTTACAAGCCTAGCTAATAAGATTACCCTGGCATCATGCCACCTGACTTTAATTCCCAGTGCCTCTGTCGAGTAAAGCCACTGGAGTGATCCCTGGGGTGAATTTTCTATTTCCCATCCACTCATCAAGATTTCTCTTGAAGAGGGCCAGTGAGGTGCTCTGTTTGACATGTATGGGACGTCTGTTCCATAGCATGAGCAGTCTCTAGGTTATAAACCTGTCCCTCTAGCATGTTCTGTTGATTGTGGTAATGAGGTTGAGGTCTCTGGAGTGTGTGGTGCAGAGGGATTGGGATTTCTTTAGATGTAGCATTTCTAACAGAGCTGGGGCAGACATGGCTTTTTAAGTCAAGCAAAGATTGCCCTCTAAGTAGGCGATATGAGACAGAGAATAGTTGGAGTTTTTTTTAGTCTGTCCATATAGGAGAGATGTTTAAGGCCTAGTATCCTCTTTGTGAGGTAATTTTGAGGCCTCTCCAGTTGTTGCAGGTGTTTAGTGAGGTACATGCCAAATGGGGCACTGTACTCAATGATTGGCCTAATGAGGGAAGAGTAGAGGGAGACAATGACCTCTTTCATCCTGGATGCAAAACCCTTAGTAATGAGATGTGCTACATAGAAGGACTTTCTGACCACAGTGGCAATGTGGTGGTCAAAAGAGAGGTTGCTGTCAACCTGTGTTCTCAGATCTTTTATAATGCCTTCTGTGTTCAGTGGACTGCCGTCAGTATGGTAATTCATGAGAACTGGGTTTTTCCGAAAGGGGATAATGACACATTTTTTGGCATTGAGCTTAAGGCCATGGTTCTGACACCAGTCATTGGTCTCAGTGAGGCCTTTCTGTAAGATGTCAACATCACTTGGGAAGTTAATAATAGCTCTCAACTTGCAGTCATCTGCAAACTTTATCAGCCAGAGTCCCTTTGTGTTGGCCTGAACTTCAGAGAAGTAGATACCAAACAGGAGAGAACCCAGGACTGAACGTTGTGGGACTCCACTTGTGACTCGTCAGCTGTCTGACTTGGAGTTAGCTACTTTCATGCTGTGAGCCAGTTTGCAACCCACCTAGTGATATAGGGGTTGATGCCTAGCTTAGTGAGTTTTTCTATGATTCCTAAGTGGGGAATGGTATCAAAGGCCTTAGCCAGATCAAGGTAGGCTTTATGAACCACCTTGTCTTCATCCACAGCTCTGGTGACTGACTCAAAGAAGTTGACCAAGTTGAGCAGGCATGATCTACCCTTCACAAAACCCAAATGCGTGGGATCCAGAGTTTGGAGATTCCCTATATCCTTGTTTATTAGGTCCATGATGATGTGTTCCATAGCTTTGCATACCAGACTCATCAGGCTAATGGGGCGACAGTTCCCAGGGTCTGTAGTTGCTCCTCTTTTGTGGAGAGTGATGACTGGTAGCATTGCACCATTCAGTAGGGAAAAAGCCTGAGGTGAGGCTGTGATTGAACAGGGCACACAGGTGAGGTGCCATTTCACTCTGTAGTTCATGTAGAACACAGCCAGGGACATTGTCAGATCCAATAGAAGCTGTATTTCTGGCCTTGAACAGTGCTGTTTTAACCTGTGCAGCAGTAATATTGGGTGCCTGGCAATCTACTGGTATTGTGACTGGTCTCTTGGGGGAAGAAAGGGGTAAAGTTGGCACTGAATCTGTTGGCCAGTATATTGGCAATATCTGTTGGCTTGGTATAGTTCATGTAGAGCACAGCCAGAGACATTGTCAGGTCCCATAGCAGCTGTATTTCTGGCCTTGGACAGTGCTGTTTTAACCTGTGCAGCAGTAATACTGGGTACCTGGCAATCTACTGGTATTGTGACTGGTCTCTTGGGGGAAGAAAGGTGTAAAGTTGGCACTGAATCTGTTGGCCAGTATATTGGCAATATCTGTTGGCTCAGTATAGGAGGTACCATTATGCAAGTAGCTCAGAGCAAATCTGGGTATTGCCATGGAAATTCTTTACATAACTATAGAAGGCCTTGTGGTTGTCTTTACTATCTGCTGCAATTCTGTTTTGATAGCTAGCTTTAGAGGATTTGATTAGGGATCTCATTTTTTTGTTGAGGCTGATAAGGGAGTTTTTCCAGTCTTGGGACTTCACCTTATTCTGTATCAGTTTCCTCCTCCTGTTGTAGTGCTGTAATCAATCACTACTATAAATCTCCAAATCCAAAAATTGTGCTGGGGACTCTCTTTACAAATACTATATCGACAAAATCTAGAACATAATCCCTCAAACCTTCAGAACTACAGCTAACAATGCACACTTCAAAAAATACTTAAAAATAACTTGTTTAACTACTGGCTGTGCCCATGCTCTAGTCCTGGCTAGGTTACATTACTTATTGTCTATTACCTTCCATCCAACACCCTTCCACCCTTAATAACTATGATATGCAACTATTTTATTCTCACTCACTACTTCATATTCACATTCACCCCCCCACTATCAAACCTTTCATACATTTTACTTTTCTTTCCATATTTCTCCTCCTATGCAGCCCAGTGCCTCATTTTCCATGCTTTCTAACTAACATAACTATGCTAATACTGGTCTCTCTGTCTCTACCTAACCCTTAACTTATTTACTCTTATTCCCTCCTCTTTGTCTATCTATTCCTCTACACTAAATTGCCTACTACCCGATTTATCCCCTTCCTTCTTCCCTATATATACCCCACACTTTCCTCTTTAATACCTTCTGCCTATCACTCATTTTCTCTCCTATCGTCTCTCACCCCATAGGTTCATAGGTTAGTACTAGGCTATCGGCCCTGGGTCCTGTACAAGCCTAGCCATAACAATTCCTTGGCTATTTCTTCCCACAATATTTACTTCCCTGGATGCCTGTCTAGCAGGGCAACTGACGTGATCCCCGGGGTGAATTTCCTATCTCCCATCCAATCGTCAAGGTTTCTTTCAAAGAGAGCCAAAGTGGCGCTCTGCTTGACATGTATGGGCAGTCTATTCCAGAGTCTGGGGAGTGTCTGGGTCAGGAACCTATCATTCCAGCATGTTTTGTTCATTGTGATGACAAGGTTTAGATCACTGAAGCATGTGGCTCTGAGGGATTGGGATTTATTTAAGTGAAGCATGTCCAACAGCTCTGGGTTTGACATGGCCTTGTATGTTAAGCAGAGATTGCCTCTGAGTAGATGATATGTAGCAGAGTATAGCTGGAGTATTTTTAGATGGTCAGCATAGGGCATCTGCTTTAGGCCTGTGATTCTTTTATTGAGATATTTCTGTGGCCTTTCCAGTTGTTGCAGATGTCTTGAGAGGTACATACCAAATGAGGCATTGTATTCTACAATGGGTCTAATGAGGGATGAATACAGTAGGACAATGGCCTCTTTTTTTCTGGATGAAAAGCCCTTAGTGATGAAGTGTGTCACATAGAAGGATTTTCTGACTGTTGTGGCGATGTGGTTATCGAAGGTGAGACCACTGTCCACCTGTGTCCCTAAGTCTCTTTTCATATTTTTGGTGTTTAGTGTACTGCCACCTATGTTCTACATGATCTTCTGGAGCATTCTATTATAGATTGCATTATCCTGTGTATATACAAAAGTGTTTTTCTATCCATTATTGTTAATTTTATGGTATCCATAAAGTACCTATTCCGATTATGAAATAACTTTTTTGTAATCATTTTGTAATCTGTATATCCATGTAATCCTGCTATTATGAAGTACCTTATTTGGTTATGAAATAACTATTTGTAATTATTTTTGTAATCTTTGTAGCTATGTAATTTTGCTTTTTGTCTCTGGAGCTTTTCTCCCAGGGCATCCGCTGAAGATGGGTCAATGCCCAGGTGGACTTTCCTGGTAAACAGATGTGAAATAAATAAATAAACACACCCCTCCCACCATCAGCATGAGTCCCTGACATAGGTTGGAGTAGGCCGGGTTCTTAACCCACTTATCACCAGGAAATAACCATGCTCATTTTTGGCAACATTAGTCAACAGTAATATATCATCTAGAGTCAGTTTTTACACCACTGAGTGGCTAGCCTTGGCACAGTATGCAGTCTGTCATCCTTGTTCCCCTATCTGGATGATACTGTGCACCACAGGTGTTGCCAAAAGATGTTGGTCTATACAACTCTTCCCTGATCTGGTGCCATCTAGAGTCTATACTGCTGCCCACAACTCCATTCTTTGATGAGTTTGAGGTGAAACACTCATCATGTTTCTGTGAGGTGAGAGAAATCCCACAGAGACCCAGGGACAACATGCAAACTTCACAGAGTTACTAGCTGGATGTCAAGATCAAATCTTGTACCTTGTATATGGGAGGCAAAGACTTCAACCATTAAGCCAACTATGTCAAATGCCTTGGCCAGATCCAAATATGTTGTTGGGCTTAATGACCACTATCTATTGCCTCTGTAACTTTTTTTCAAAAACGTCTGTTAAATTAAGTAAATATGACCTGCTCTTGACAAAACCAAAGATGCTGTGGGTCCAGTTGTATAAATCTGATGCTGTAGCATTTCAAGTGGAAAATGGAGTTACTTTTGAAAACTGCTGATTCGCACAACTAACCATGACTAAGAATTTGCCAGGTTTGTCTTCAAATCGCCTTGCAAATCCAATATTTTAATCAACTTTGACAAAACAAAACTGAGTTAAAATTACATAACAAAAGAGTGGGCTGAAATCCTTACTGGCCCTGTAGATTAATAGGAGATACAATAAACAGTGGACAGAACCAGATCATTACCAAATGGGCCCCCCAGCCATAACAGTATCCCATTACTTGTCTGTCTCTCCCAATATATCATAAAACACTTTTGAAACCTATCAATGTGCATACTATTTTCTTCTTTATTTTTATCATCATCACAGAGATTTAGATTTAATTTAAAACTTTTCTATCAAATCTTATGGCAAAAACAGTGACAGCAATTTACTAAACTCTTGCATTGAAAATAGACTTAGCATGAGCAACAGTGAACTTCTCTTTACCAAGAGATGTGCTTGAATTCATTGTCAAATAGCATATAATAAAACACTAATTAGCTATGTGAAGATGCAAGGATTCAAAAGAAAATATACAATGAGTATGCTAACACTCTGGGACAACCACCAGATACAAGTGTTGATTTTCAGGGACAGCCCAAGAGCACCATCCTGTCAAGTGATTTGGCCAGACACAATAGACAGGTGAAAGCTAAGAGCTTCAAACTGTACACTACAGCAAGCAGTCCATTGACAGTTTATAGCCTTACTCATCTGCACTAAGTGCCAAACACACTCTTTGTTGTAGCCCAGTGCAGTGCATTTCATACCGACATGCTTGCAGGTAACAAGTTAAGATAAAAATGTATTCATAGTTAAAATATTAATATTAAACTTGTATGCTTCATGTTATCCAGTCTATTCACAGTGAGATAATATGTACACTATCAATAGTCAGTAAAACAAAAAAATCAAGGACTGTATCAAAAGAGCATGGCTCAAATGATGACACTCATATTTAACATGATTCATTATCGATTAACTGTAATCCTTAGTGATTTTCCAGAAAAATTAAGAATTTAATGAGGTCACGGCAAATACCTGAGGCAATATCAGAAATGTTCTTCAAAATCAAGAAGAGATGATAGGCAGACCGAAATTTTCTGAACAATAAAAATATTATAGGTTCATAGGTTTACAGTTAAGTACTAGGCAGCCAGTCTGCAGACTATTATACTACTAGTCAATAATCCATATTTGGAAGTTCCTTCTAGTCTAAAGAGGTCCATACAAGATAGAAATGAAAAACATATGCATTTTTTTTTTTTACTAGCTATTACCCACTTAACCTATTTCAGAGTTGTGATGCAGTCAGACCCTATCTCAGCACTCAGTGGAATTAATAAAAAGTAACCCTGGACAAGGCACCAGTCCATTACAAGATGCATACAGACCATGTGTATCAAGAGACACTTTGGAGATCAGCTATTCATCTATGCAGCCTTTATGATTTGAGGAAGGGGGGAGGCAAAGCAACCAGTGAAAACCCATACAGATCCAGTCAAGGCATACTGACTGTGTATCAAAGACAAACCAACCAAAAAGCAAACTGGCAAACCAAGCTGTAAAAGCAGAGAGCCTTTTTTTTTCACTAGCTAAAGACACACATTGAAAAGACTAAAATCTAACTTGTCTCTGTTCAATAATATCTGAAAAAAAACATTACTCTACACTGACTAAAAACACAAGACAGTAGATGGCAAAAGTAATAAAAACTAAGTTACTACAGGAAAAAGCAAGTCTAGACAAAATAATGTGCAACTGTTAAAGAAAAGGATATTGCAGCTGATAAAACATGTCGCTGGAGGTTATGTCTTTGGCTTCAGTACAAAGGCCAGCATTGCTCATGTGCAATACAATACTGCTTATTCTCAAGACACAGGTGCGCAGATGAAATAATCTCACAATAAAACTGAAATGGCACAACACACACTTTTTAACTGTCCCTCCCCTTCTAAAATCCCTGCTATTGTGACAGAAGTGTGATGATCACAGTTTAGTAAACTAGTACCAGAGGATACAGTAAATGCATTCTTTGGAATCATCACACTAATGCAAATCACATTATTTTATCAACTATTAAGTGAACAGAACGATTACTTAAGAAGTACTTCCAATTACTTTGGCATGATCCCCAATTTTTGATATAACAGACTGGAAGCTATCAGTTCCAGAACAAAAACTTAAGTACAAAAATAACATCACACAAAGGCTAGTGCAGTTAATTATGTCATCCACAAGATTTGATATAGTAAAACATGTACACAGGATTGAATTAAGCTATATTTATGAAGCAAAGCATTCATTTTTAAAACTCAAAGATAGAAATATGAAAAATGTAATGCGTGTGTTAAATTGTGATGACATAGTGCCAAATGATAATGATTTAATTATCTTATTAGCCAGTAATTTTCAAAACAAATCTTTTGTTCTAATTAGTAACTCCATACACCCTGCAAGGTCATGTCCTGTCTTCTACAAAAAAATATCACAAACTTGAGACAAACAGATATTCAATTAGCCTCAACCCATACCTTGAAAACACAGACACACACACACACACACACACACACACACACACACACACACACACACACACACGCACACACACACACACACTCACCTCCACACATGCATACATATATACACATATGCACACTTGCACACTTCCTTACCAGAACCACAGTAAACATGAAGACATCTTAAGCACTGTTCAATACCAGAATTTTCCCATGCTAGTTATAGATTGCAGTCTTGTCTACCATTGGTCTGTTTTCACAGTGACATTCCCCAGGAAGTCTCCACCTCTAACTGGATCTAAATTTGAGTCAATAAAAGAGATTTTAGAGTTGTGCATCTCAAAACAGTGAAGCACAGCAGACTCAGTTTTTTTTGTTTGTTTAATTACTTGACATTTATTGGGCTCCCCAACTAGCACTAGTCCCTCTGCAGCTGCCTAGGTTACACTGTGCTGGATCCAGCCCTGACTGCAGCCAAAATAGTATGAACTGTTTAATAAATCTCTAAAAGAACATTATAAGTGTAAAGCTGGGGCCTGAGATGGAAACAAGTCAACAATGCGGCTTGATCTGAAGGGAATCCTGTAAGACAAAAAAAAAAAAACTTACAAAGAATTAATGATTGCGAAAATAAGGATTGAAGTCCTACAAAACAAGATCTTTCCTTTTCTAACACACACATGACTTTAAAACCAAAACAGTAATGCCATTGGCCATTATACTTTGGCCAATAATTAAGTCAGATTCCGCACTTGTTGGATTAGCTGAACATAATCTGTATAATACACACTGCAAAAGTAAATATTACAGTTAAATTTTTGTTCTAAGTAACTGTGTAAGATGTAGAAAATAAAAGATGGATTCTACTAGTTTATTTCTATTGCATTATAGAATGCATCATTGCAATAGGTGTATTTTCTGTGTTAAAGACAGCCTGTTACAATTTTACTGATCAAAGGACATACTTTTGTTATAGATGAACTACGTGACTTATGATCCATCCTTCTATTCATCCATCCATCCACATCCCCTTTTTCCCATTCTTGCATGAGGTCTGTACGTCACATCAAGAGTGACAATCATTTAAAGCCAAAGGTTACACTGCCTTATGATACATCAAACTTTATTTATGTACATTGGTATTCATACAATAAGCTTATACTGATATGGCAAAATAATGGTTTAAATATTGCTTGCAAGAATAAATGTGTGCCACACTAAAGTCATAAACTCAGTGACTGAGTATTTCAGATGTAAGTGTATGGATAATAAACTTAAATGTAGTGGCCTGGTTGTAGTATAGATGAATGAGCAAAGGAATTAGCCCTTTGAAGTCACATGGGAGACACTAGAATTTACAATGAAAGAATATAGACTGCTGGGAAGCAAATTAAGCCAAGAAATTACTATGCAGAACTGCAGCATAGTTAAATGAGTTGTGTAAGCCAACTTGCAGTCTTTCTTTTAATGATACTAAATTTAATGATATTTTATGACAAATGTGTTAATATGATCATAGGATCACATAGCTTAGATATGTCATAGTCAGACTGTCACTTGGGAGAATATACTAAAAGGTTTGAAGATGACTTTTCAGTGTACCCATATGGGAATATAATATTTTTCATTGCTACCAGTGCCAATTAACTATATTTTTTCAGGAAAAAAGTGAATAATCGGACAGTCACATTTGAGAATCTTACCAGTTTTCCTTAAATAATCTTCTTGTAAACACTGATTGTCTGAATTCTTCCAAGTTAAATTCTACCAAAAGAGTCATCTTGGTTCAGTTATTTTATATAATGCACATCTTACCACAATAGAATGTATAAGCTACTTAAAGACCTAACTTAGCAGGGGCCTGAAATGAGCTTTATATCACCAAGCTATAGGTCTGTGAAGCAGAGGATATGTTTGATCATTTACATAAATAATCAGGATCTATTTACTTAAGATCATGTGCTTGTCTAGACAGATCACTGTACAACTAATCTTAAAAAAAGGGTGTGAGACTGTGTTCAGCATATAGGAACCATAAAATGGAGCTAGCATTTAAATGAATGTCAAACTCTTACACAGTTACATGGCCCATAAGTAGTATGATGTATGAAAGGGAGAATGGTCAAAATTGTGTACACATTGTTCATATCAACAATATGTATGGAACAATGTGTGTGCACTAAAGGATCATTTCAGTGCACTGAACATCACTTAGTAGGTAAAGCATGAGGCAACTGCACTAACATCATGTTAGTTTAATGAAAATTGCATGACATTCTTTATTTTCCTTTTTGAGGGGGTAAGGAAACAATGGATATTCATATCTTATTACTGAAAGAACTATATTCTTTGCATTTGTCTATTCAAAAACAAGTGTTAGACTATCTCTTGCAGGAAGAACTCCTGTCCCCTACACAACATTGCTTCCATACTTCCCATAGTACTAACACTGAACTTCTAACCTATATAGATACTGTCAATAAAGGTAGAGATAATGACAAACTAGTCTCCTCCTTATTTCTAGACTTGTCTAAAGCCTTCGGTACAGTTTGTTATAGCAGACTTTTTCAAATGTCCTGTCTACGTCTCTCTCAGCCCACCCTTCTGTGGCTCAAAAGCTACCTGTCCAATAGGTATGAGTCAGTAAAATGGCAGTCTATGCTCTGTCCATACCTAACAGTCAGCACCAGTGTACCACAAACTCTATACTCAGTCATCTCCTTTAACATTTTCACCAACACTCTCTATACTTTCATACAACAGGCCACCCTAATACAATATGCAGATGACTTCACTCTCATTTGTACACCTCACAACATGGTACACATCCAAAAATGTATTCAGGAAGCTTTAGCAGCCACTGAAACATCGCTTCGTAACTCACAACCCATGCTAAACCCAAAAATGACCAACCTACTACATTTTTCCTTAAATCCCTCTCTGAAGAAAAAAACTAAATTTAAAGTCTCCTCTCTTGATAATACAACCATTGAAGTCACTTCTCATAGAAACTATTGGGGTGATAGTGGATGATAATCTTACATTCAGCCTGCATATACAAAATTGAATAAGAAAAACTCATCAAGAGCTAGGGATGGCTTACAGAGCCAAAACCTTTCTCACCAATGCAAGTAAAGCTACACTTGCCACTTCTTACCTCCTCCCCACTCTTCTTTATATCCTTACTAACCACCAGAATTCACAAACATTTAAACTTGAACAATGCTGTAACAAAGCTGCTAAATCTGCAGCACATACCCTTTTCAGAACCCACCACTGTATAGCACTGGAAAACTTAAACTGGTTAGAACTGCCACATAACTAACATATGCACTACTTCTTACCGCCTATAAAATTATCCAGTGTCCATCTGTCTGTCCAGCACTAAAAAACATTCAACACAGCTGTGTTCCCAGCCGGTCATTGCAATCCAGTGACCGAAAACTTTTGTCTGTCTATAAACCTAGCAAATCTGCTGCGCGCTGTCTATATCTGTACAAAGTTGCTAAAACCTGGAACTCCTTCACTGTATCCATCTGGTCTATACCTACCCTCATGTCTATAAAAACCACTCTGAAAGACTTCCTAGCTAAAATCTAGCTCTGTTCTTGCTCTAAATCAGGATAACCTATATCCTTAAATGTGAACAAGACTCATACCTCTCGACCATACCGAATTCCACTGTAAATACCTGTTTTGAGGGCAAAATATTGGGATGACACGAATTCCCATGTGACCCCTTTCATTTCCAAATTTCCTGTTTTTTTTTTTTTTTTTTTTTTTTTTTTTTTAATTTAATGCAGGGCGTGCATGACGTCAACTTCTGCAGACTGGTCTGTGTGTGCACAGCACACTCATCTTTCTTACCCGGCTCGGCTTCTCCAAGTAAAGAATGTAAACCAATTTATTTTACCCCTATTTATTTACTTATTTAATACCTGCAGGTTTAGCTTAACTTTTATGTGGTTAAGGCTTAGCTTCATTTTTATGTGATTACTTTTACTTAACAGCAGTTTGTTTCACATAGAATGTGACTACTTTTACTTAATGGCAGCTACAAACATACGTGTGTGCTTAACCGCATTTATGCGACTGAACAGCAACTTCTTTTTAATTATTTAATTACTTAAAGGCAGCTACAAAAGAAATATACATGTGTGTGTGTGCTTAACCTCATTTATGTGATTGAACAGCAACTTCTTTTTATTTATTTAATTACTTAATGGCTGCAGGGAATGTGATTACTAATTACTAGGCAGGAAAAACGTATTTATTTCCTTACTACGTATTTATTTCCTAACTTAGTGTGCTTAATGTTTATGTGACTGACTGAACAGCAACTTCTTTTATTTATTTAATAGGTTCATAGGTAGGTACTAGGCTATCTGCCCAAGGGCATTTATAAGCCTAGCCATAATGTGTTGGCTTTCGCCTCCCCTTTAAATTAGTTTCCTGGGCCTCTGTCTAGCAGGGCCACTGAAGTGATCCCAGGGGTAAACCTACGATGTCCCATCCACTCATCAAGATTTCTCTTGAAGAGAGTCAGCAAGGGGCTCTGCCTAACATAAATTGGGATTCTATTCCAGAGTGAGGGAAGTCTCTGAGACAGGAATCTATCCCTCCAGCATGTCCTGTTTATAGTTGTGCTGAGGTTTAGTTCACTGGAGCGTGTTGCTCTAAGAGATTTGGTTTTCTTGAGGTGGAGCATGTCCATTAATTCCGGGTTGGACATGGCCTTATACATCAGGCAGAGATCACCTCTAAGCAGCTGGAGTTTTTTTAGACAAGCTGCATAGGGCATCTCTTTGAGGCCCATGATCCTCTTGGTGAGGTACTTCTGTGGTCTTTCCAGCTGTTGCAGGTGTCAAATAAGGTACATTCCAAATGGCGCATTGTACTATATTATGGGCCTAATGAGTGATGAATAGAGGGGCACAATGACCTCTCTTGATCTAGAGATGAACCCTTTCGTGATTAGGTGGGCTACATAGAAGGATTTTCTAACTACTTTGGCAATGTGATTATCGAAGGAGAGGTTGCTATCTACCTGGGTCCCCAGGTCCCTAATTACATTTTCCGTACTTAGTGGATTACCATCTATGTGATAATTCATGGGCGCTTTGTTTTTCCCAAAGGGGATGACTATGCATTTTTTGGCATTCAGCTTGAGGCCATGGTTTTGACACCAGGTATCTGTCTCTGTGAGACCCTTCTGGAGGATGTCAGTGTCAGCCGGTGAGTCGATTACGGCCCCCAGTTTGCAGTCATCTGCAAAATTGGTCAGCCATAGTCCTCCCATGCTTGCCTGTACCTCAGAGAAGTATATACCGAACAGGAGGGGTCCCACGACCAAGCCCTGTGGGACGCCACTTGTAACTGGTTTAGAGTCGGACATGGCACCTGCGACTCTGACGATGTGTGTTCTATCCATGAGCCAGTTGGCCACCCATCTCATGACATAGGAGTTAATGTTCAAGCTGGTGAACTTATCTATGATGCCAGAGTGTGGAATGGTGTCGAAGGCCTTAGCGAGGTCCAGGTAGGCTGTGTGGACTATCTTTCCTTCATCTATGGCCTTGGTAACTGTTTCAAAGAAGTCAACTAGGTTTAGGAGGCAGGATCTGCCTTTATCAAAGCCAAATTGGGTAGGGTCTAGTGTATGGAGGTTCCCAATGTCTCTGTTTATGAGTTCCATGATGATTCGCTCCATAGTTTTGCAGACCAGGCTAGTCAGGCTTATAGGACGATAGTTCCCTGGTTCTGTTGTGGCACCACCTTTGTGGAGCGGGATGACTGTTGCTGTACACCATTCTTTGGGTACATAGCCTGTGGTAAGGCTGAGTCTGAACAGTGAATTTAGGTGAGGGTTTATTTCCTTTTGGAGTTCATGTAAGACGCAGCCTGGGACACCATCCGGTCCCATTGATGCTGTGTTCTTAGCTTTGGAGAGGGCTGTTTTTACCTGGATACATGTATTAATTCGCTATACTGTGTAATATGCACATAATAGGAATTTATGTGCAAAACACCAATGCTATTGCACTTATAAAACTGTATCATATGTGTTACTTGCTTCTGTGAATTACTACATTGTTGAATGAACTGAATAACAATATGTTCTGACAACCAAAGGAATTCAGTCCCTTCAATGCTATTGGATAGCTACAGGACAAGAAAATTGTAGATTGGATATTATAAGGCATAAATACGATTGACTATAACAAGAAGCAGGATTTATGCTGTATGCAAATCATTAACTTTGTTGCTCTTGGATAGTTCTGCCACTAGGATACCAAACATTTGATACCTTGAGATACAATAATGATTGGCTCACAGCAAGACACAGGAGATATGCTGTATGCAAACTAATGAGTTTTCATTTGTTATGACTATGTGTCTGGAACTTTGATTGGTTTATTCGGTCTTTAAATTCAGGATGAGCACAGCTAAGACATATGATCTGATGAAGGCTAATAAGCCAAAAGCGCTTATCAGGGAATTTTACTGTGCTCCTCTTTTTGTTGTTTTTACTGAAGATTAAAGTTTGTTTTTAACATTTTTACAGCTGTAGTGGAACCAAGGATTTTTTCCTACTACATTTCTAGATTTATGCTTGGAGCCTTCAGCAATACGGCTACATTTTCTTCATATTTTTGTTGTCTGTTCTTCATTTGTGTTTGAAAGTTGGTATCCCACAATTCCATTGAAGTAGCTGGGGTTACATAATGATGTATGCAAATTTTGTGTTAATCAGCATACAGATTTATACCTAGTTTTCGTGGGCTTTTATCCAGATTTTTGATGTTTCCAGGCTGAGAGGTATGGAACAAGTATATTCTCATTCCTTATATCTCCTTATAATCCCTTCTTCACTTACTTTCTTACTGCTATCTAATTCTCTTCTCTGACTTTCTCTCTAAATATACCATAAGCCTATTTTTCCCTCACTTCATATTGCAATTTCTATTTGTATTGCACTAACTTACCTTTAATTTCTCTACAAACTGTATAAAATGTCTCTAAATATTAAATAATTGTCATATACCTTGTATTGATTCTTAACCAATGTTTTTTATGGCTAATTTGTTATTATGCAGAAGTTTTGTTTATTTTTGATTTTGAAAATTGTAAAATTATTGTTCTTAAAATGTTTAGTAATAATTTGGAGCTCTTCTCCCTGGGCTTCTGCTGAAAATGGGTTTTTACCCAGTCAGACTTTCCCGGAAATCAAAAGTTGATAAATAAATTTGTCATCTGGAATTCATGAAGCAGTAGTCAAGTGTCTATAGGACAACCTAACTATTATCCCCAGATAAACTCTGTGTCTTGGTGAGACTGGAACCTGTGTTAAAAAAGAATTTACTATTCACAGAATTCAAGACAATTTACACTTTCACAGTATGACGGACATACATATATTTGCCTTTGGATCAAGCCACAGTGGTACAAATCAATATATTTTAAGTTTATTAACTCACCCTCAATTGCTGTTTACATTTGGTATTTCTACAGCTAATTTTTATAAACAAGTGTATCTTCCTGTAGCAGTTAAGCTGTCATTGGTTCTGCCTTACGTGCTTGTAAAACATTAAAAATCCATTTCTAGAATTCATGAATCATTTATAGGTAGTTTTCTCTTATGTTGATGAACTGAATTTTGTACAGAATCTTCAACATCCTGGGGGAACTATTTGTGAAAAATTCACCATTTGACATGACAACCTTGTAGAAAATGATCTGTCTTGACTGAGCAAATGAGAAGATCAACTCCATGAGAGACCTTGATAACAAAGAATGATGGCAACATTTATAAATCTCATTAATAGCAACACAAAGGGAATGCCAGCTTCTTTCTTATAAAAAAAGAATTGCACAAGTCAGATTTGGCAGCTTCCAGTATTTTGTTTTGGGGGAAGATGGTGGTGCAGATATATCAACTAGCATTTTTTTTCTGATCATATGCAAATGCTTTGGTCTTGTAAGTGCAATGCATTAGTTTTAGAAGTTGTTTATTTCTTTAAGCTGAAGCTGAATCCTAAGATGTCTAAGCAGACAATTAATAGTGGCATTGGAAAAATGAAGCTAGCACATTTACATGAGCCTAAACCAGTTTGTATCAGCATAACGTTTACTAATATTCATTGAATTCTTTAACACTATTTGTTTCACCATTAGCATCCCCTAATTCTGAAATAGATGATTGTTAATAAGAGGCAGTCTGAAGTTTATGACTGTTCACAGCATCTCTCTAGCTTTTCTGTTTACTTCCACTTGCCTACTAAGGATATATCCTGAGGTCTATTGAATCAGCTGCTGTGTTTCTTTGAAGCTGTAATCAGAAAATCCCACTTGTGGAAAAATTACTGATCCAGTTTAATCAGGGTTGTTATGAAATCTCTTGAGATTGGCTTTGAGCAAATATCAGTTATTTTTGTTTCCAGCAACTTGTAATTCTGGTTTTATTTCAAAGCTTTTGCTTGTCATGATGAGCATTACTTTTCCATTGATTGCTTCAAGCAATGGCTTTTTCTGCAGTATTAACAGCAATCACTGTCATCTGTAGTTCATGTTTGGCTATAGAAGCCAAGTGCTTTGCGTGTGTTTCCCTAGTAAGCCAGCTAGAATCACTGTTTTTTTTATTCCCTGACGCAAACTGGCCACTCACCTCCCCAAGGCACTGTATTGTATACTATACACAACTTAGTGTAATTCTTTAAGCTACGGTTTCTTTGCAAGTCATGCTGCATGAAACGGACAGAGGTTTGAAGACTGACGAGTGAAAGTATGCCTCTGTACTGCATCACGTTTTTAATGCTCAAAGAGGGTAGTGAGACAAGTACTCAGCAGACTTCAAAGCACATTAATATCTTATTTTCTGATTCTAAGTCTGATTTCTTGTTACCTGATGATTATTCAGGAACTATGATAGCACAACAGTGAGGCTTCACTCTTCCCTTAAAATATAGAACATTTAATAGAATGTTATCCCCCCCCCCCAAAAAAAAAAAAAAGAAAAGAAAAAAATGTTCTAAAATATAGGTAATCATCACACTATAGCATGATTCCTTCACATTTTAATCTGATATTTTTTTCATTGGACAGCAACTATATACATAAATTGTATCAGTACATTCTACTTTATATTTAAATCAGATGTTATTTTCAGGATATTCAATTCTCAAGGAGGATACTTTAAATGCAAGGCTTTCACAAATGCACTTCTGGAAGACACTCCATCATTCCTGACCCAGTTAATTTGAAAGCATAGCTCTGTATACTAGCTCCTGTTTCATAGCTTAAAAACATCTTTCTTTCAGCCAGCTCCATGGCATATAGGGATAAAGCCTTTGCTATGTCTCAGTTGACTTGAGACCAACAAGCAACTCAGGTGCATGTAGAAGCTGGCCAGGAAGGACAGGAGTGACAGGTTGCTGTCATTTTACCATCTGTGGGGACGAGGTATCTCTGGCTCATCACACAGGTGACACCTAGTGGGATCACTAGGTGTTCACCTTGTGGAGTGTTGAGCTGGACAAGTCTGCATTACAATAGTGTATTTGCACTAAGTAGCTGAGAGGAAACTATTATGGAGGCATGCTTCCCCAAGGAAGTAGCAACTGGGGAGGAGGGTGTTTGTATAGGGATGGTGTAGGTTGTCTCCAGGACCAGCAATCTAGGCTTCTCCCCTCTGCCTGACTCTCAATGGGGAACAGAGGGCTGGTTGGGGTTCCTGTACAGGAACAAACTGACCATAGAGCTCCAACCTAGTCTGGTAATAAAAAGGGGGAAACACAGACTTTCTTTGTGCATATCTGTATTTACCTGCATTTTCCCCTTCCATTTCATATTTCTTGCCTATTGTCACTTGATAATTACTTACTGGTCACATCCTAGCTTCAGTCAGTATTTCCTTTGCTATCAGTTGTAAACTCTGTTAATTAGCATTTATATTGATGGTGCATTATTCTACATGAGAGATACAGAAGCACACTGATTAGCATGGTTGCCACATGGCACTTGGTTGTTAGTTACCTGGTTCATTTCCAGACTTAGATACCTTCTATATTTGCTCTTTGTCCATGCAAGTTTTTTTGCTGAATTCTATGATTTCCTTCCACATCCTCAACGCTTTCTGATAGCGAACTATCAATCATCCAATGTCCCTATAGGTATCATTTGGTTTGTAAGTGACCGTGTGTCTGTGCATGTGGGTCTGTGTGCATGTATAGTACAATGGGCTAGTGTCCCATCTAGGACAGACTCTCTGCCTTATGCCTTCTTAAGGCTGCAAAAGGCTCTAGCTCTCTATGACCTTACATACTATAAAGTGGGTATCAGGAAACAAAAAATAATTAATAATTCTACATAAAACATAAAGTAAAAATTTAAAACCTCTCCTCCGTTGTTGCTAAGCCTTGTTGCATTCCTTTACACAACCATCTCATCCTCATGTTAATCATGCTGCAGGTACTTCCATCGTTTTCAAGGAAGCACAGGTTTCCCTGCAGGCACTAGTCACAGAATAGAATCCAAGGGCACATTACCAGTAACCACTCTTTTCATTGTGTTCTGTAATTCAGGCAGTTATCTCCCCAGTTCTCTGAAGCTACTTTAATAATCTGTAGAAAAAAATCAGTGGTGGAAAGGGAGGTATAGGAAGCCCGAATGAGTAGAATGTAATGCTCCTGTAAAGACAGAAGCCTAGGTAACAATCTATGTGAGTTGCATATTGTGCTCCTACAAAAAGGCACCCACACAAGCCTTATGGAAATGTTAACAACTCTGAATGTTGTCTGGGACATGATGGCAGGTGTATCCATAGGGCAATAAAAGAGCAGGATGATAAAAGCAGGGGATAAAAATGTATGCTTAAGTTGCTGTATGACTGAAGTGCTGGCATTAGGACTGGTGGAATAGACAAGACATCATCATATGGACTGATAAGTGAAATCACAGCTAGAATTCATGTGTGACCTTTCATAGATTTACATGTCTTTAATACAATGCTCAGTAACATTTCTGCATAGCAAGATATATATTATAGCCTTCGCATCTTTATCTGTCAGTTGATTAATCAGTGGCTAGAACTATTTTCTTTTTATGACCAAATTGTGTGAATGTTTATCTCAGCTTAAACTCATTATAGCATTTATGGGGACTGGTCCAAGCTGTCTTCCAGTGTATATTGTCAGGGATAGATGTTCATTTTTGTAATTGTGGATCTGGGTTTCAAGCAGGCTATCTTGATTTATATACCAAGGATATTTATGCATGCAGCTGCCCACAGAAGATACCTTCAAGAGATGTTATCACGTTAACGATGAAATTTGAAAACAAACTTGTGAGATCATTTCCCTCTTTGTTTTTACACAATCCATTCAATGTTTTTTAACAGTTTTCCTGGTACACAACTCTTTCTGAGAAAATTAGAGTTTTAATGAAAATGATCGCCACTTTGTTCTCTTGAAGCATCATATCAGCTTATTTTAGACACAGCTCAACATTTGTGTCTCCTGGTTCTGTTTATTCAAACCTTGGCGTATTTCATGTTGTGATACAGAGGGGATCTATAAAGCCTGTATTTGTTGCAAAATATTTTGCACAGTATTAATAAGTTGTTTGAATTCTTCAATCAGTTCTTTTAACTGTGTGTTGTTATTTCACCATTTCCCTTCTCTTTGCCTCTGGCATTTTGATGTTTTCTCTAATTTTCTTACCTTTGAGGAAAATAGAATAATCTTTCTTAAGCAGTAACTCTACACCTGTCTTCTGGTATCCAGTCACACATTCATGCATTTAAAGATTGTCTGCCAGAATAGATTATTTTTACTTCACAGTATATGGCCTACTGAGAAGGCCCTTATAACTTGCTATTGATGATTGGCCAACATTACACTGGGGGTGTAATGCTCCCCCATGTTTGTGAGTACTATGTTAAGGATATCTGAGCCCCTAGTGGGAGTGCAGACCAGCTGTTCCAGAGCATTTGCATTGACCAAGTCCAGGAATCTCTGAGCCTGCATGTTAGTGGTCGCATATGTTTCCCAGTTTATGGAGAGGTAGTTAAAATCAACCATGAATAGTGTTTTGAGCTGAATGGTAAGTGATTCCACTAACTTCAGGTATGCAGAGTGGGTCTCATGGTTCATGGCTGGGGACCTGTAACTAGCAATGACACTGTCAGGAATTTTGCCAATGTCAGCTGGACATGGAGTAGCTCAAGGGAGTAATCCTGCTTGACCAATCTAGAGGTGTAATTACTTTTTATGAAAATAGAAATATGTTCTCCTTTCATTTTTTTCCTTTTCAGAGAGTGGACTGATTGTGTACTAGGCACTGTAACCTTGCACTGCTGAGGTGCTTTCCATAGCCTTTAACCATGTCTTTTTAACTGCACACATAGCAGCATTCCCCAGGCAAGAAAAGCTTGTAGGGAGTGCAGTTTCTTGATAAGACTCCTAGCACTGAGCAGTAGTGTCTTTAGCTTGGCATTGGAAGAATTTATGTTTGTAGGTCTGTTGGTTTGGCACTGCCTAAAAAAACACACTGTGGGGGCAGCTAATGCCTTGGCCAGTATTTGAAAGCCTAGTGGTGACAGGTGCAGACCATCTCTGGCAAAGCAGCATGGTCTGTCGATCATGTTGTCCCAAACTGACAAATACTGGATCCCCTTGGAATGACACCAGTAGCTAAGCCAATTACAGAAGTCAATCATTTTCTGTTTCTATTGTTTTATCAGTCTTGGGGAGGGTAGAATGCTGCTCAGTGCGAGGCTCATACCAACCTGTGACACGTATTCAGAGAAGTCCCTCATGTCTCTCTTCATATAATCCAGGGAGGTACATCTCAGGTCATTCATACCAACACAGACTATGACTGAGCCATACTGATACTTGTGGTTGTGTGATCTGAGTGCCTGCATGAACTGGCAAATCCTGGCCCCTGAGAGGCAAATGACTGTAACCCTGTCCTTATGCAATCTGGTGAGGGGGTCATCCTTGTGTCTCACGATGGAGTCTCCTATGACCATGATGTTTGAATGTGTGGAGTTTCACCTGAGGGATTTGCTTGTAGAGACATTGTGATGTGTATTTTTATGTTTGGTGGTTGGTATTGACTTGGTTTTGTTTGCATGTGGTGTCTGAGGTTTTGTTAAGTTACTTCTAAGTACCTCTGCATATGTGGGTTTATGTGTGAGCCCTTATTTAGTGATGAAAATGATGTGTGTGTGGTGACAATCTGTTTGCAATTTGATTTGTCAGTATGTGAGAGTTGTGACTCAGTTTCCTTACTGTAACTACATCTCTTACATACTGTGTTTGCTTGTTTCAGAATTAAGTGGTCGTCAGTATATATGAGACAACTGTTTCATTGCCTCAGCATGCCCATGTCCACCAGGCTAGCCACAGAGATAGCAGAAAAGTGTCTGTCCATGGTTTCAGGTTTTTTGCTATGGATTTAACAGGGAGAAGAGTGGGGATATTTACCTGTACTGGGATGATAGCACACCAATGAAGAATGGGTATTATACTGTGGAGAACTGCAGCTATCCAACAAGGTGATCTGCTCTGCAAACAATTCAGATGCTCCTAGAGCAGCAGGGGACTGAGGAAGGTTGCAGAGATAGTTATTCTAAGGGAAAGTTTAGCATGATAGTGTTTGTATCTATAAAGGGCACTGCTAATCGCCACTGTGTGGATAGCGGTCTAGTACAAACACTGAACTTATATAGGATCAGGAAAAGCAAGTTTTACAACAGCAAGGCCTACAGACCAATCAGGAAAACACACACTAAACTTTTAGCCAGCAGCCTCCAACTCTGATAGGTTGCTACAGCACACTTTTGCCACAGTCAGCAAACCCTCAATGTAAAAATGCTAGGTTTAGAGCTCAAGTGCAGGGAAACCACACAATCTAGATACTACTGTTCTGTAAAACTAGCAGACAGCAGCTGTGGAAACAGTTCAGTTTTGAAACTCCATTAAAGTGCAAGAAATGTAACAATTAATACAGGATTTTAAGATGTACAGTAAAAGTAATCAACAGGAGTGCCAATTGACACTTATTTTTGTCCTTTTAACAGCACATGGCTTTAGATGCAGCAAACACAGTGTAAAACTCAGGTGAAGAAGCCAAACCAAGAGTAGCTCTGAGGAAATGAGCACAAACCCACACAAACAATGGGCTTATATAGAATCAGAAAAAAACAAGTTTTACAACAGCAAGGCCTACAGACTAATCAAAGAAACTGGGCCTGCCATTAAAGAAAATCTGAAACCATACTGCATAACCGAATCACAATGCCAAGCAGTTAAGAAACAGGTACAGAAAATACTTAAAACTGGGGGCATTTTTTTTTCAAACAATGCCATGAGATACCAACATGAACATTTCATCAAAATGTAAATTAAAGGTCATGCTGCTAAATGCTAGGAGTCTGGACATTAAACTGCACTCATTGCAAGCATTCTTAACCCTGGAAGATGCTGACATTTGAGCAGTCACAGAAACCTGGTTCAAAGTTGCGGAGAACACCCCAGCCATACCAGGTTACTCATCCTATTATACAATCAGACCCCAAACCATGGACAGCAAAGCAAAAGGTGGAGGTGCAATATATATAAAAAACACACACACCTCCAGCCTGGTCAAACAGTATGATACACAATAAACACAGTTAACAATTGACAAGACCTCTATTCAAATCATCGCTAGCTGTAGGCCTCCAAGTTTGACTCAAGATACCCACTTGACATATCTGGACCTCTTCAAATCTATCATGATTAAACCCTTTACCCTGATCCTGTGTGACTTTAACTATCCAACCATAGATTAGAAGAAATACTCATGCCAAAACACAAATGCCCAGAGATTCCTTGATTTTGTCAATGCAAATGCTTTGTACCAGTTTGTCAACAGCCCCACAAGAGGTGAAAATATCTTGGACTTGGTGTTAACCAATATGAGTAACCACTGTAGCATCCCTATAGTGCATTTATCCCTGTTAAGATCCAACCACAAAGGGGTCACTTTCGAAGTCACCATCTCCCACGACAACCCCCTAGCTAGGATCAAACAAAAAAACTTCTCTAAAGCTGATTACAACCCCTCAGGGAAGGTATAAACAGCATCACAGCCCCCTCCCCCTCCATAGGAACTGGAATATATGTCCAAACCTACAGCAAAGTACTATATGAGCATTTATATAGCTGCATGGAATCCGGAATACACAACAGGACAAAATCATCCACCTCAAGGAAGAGTAAACCTGTCAGGTGGACATCTGCAATAAATAAACTCTATAATAAAAGGAAAAAACTTGCTGTCGAGGGCCAAGAAGGAGCAAATGCCTAATTGGAAGCAACCTCTCCTTAGCCTGAAGAAGCAAATAAGAGCACTAGTCAAATACTCCAAAGCAAACTTTGAGAACAAATTGGCCACATCTACTAAAGACAATCATAAGACTTTCTTCAGATATGTCCGCAGTTTCAAAGGAAGCACCCAGATCTGCTCAGAACTGGTGGTCAAGGATACCACATACCCAAATGCTGTAGATATAGCCAATCTGCTGGCAGACAGGCTCATTGAAAACTTCATCCCCTCTGTCCCTCCATCAGTAAAACAGGACATTACCAGTACCTGCCCCCCTCCCATTATCTGTAGGGAACAAGTAATCACTGCCCTCTCAAAGGCAAAAAATACAGCTTCCATGGGACCTGATAGCATCCCAGGCTGCATCCTACATGAACTCAGTCAGGAACTTGCAGCACCATTAGGCACCCTATTCAATCAAAGCCTGAGTACCGGCTTTGTCCCAGATGAGTGGAGGACAACCACTGGCATCCTTTTGCCTAAAAGTGGAGTGTCCACCAATCCAGGAAATTATAGTCCCATCAGCCTAACTAGCTTGATCTGCAAAGCCATGGAACAGATTTTCATGGATGTCATTAACAAGGACATTGGCAACCTCTAGACACTTGATCCCACACAGTTTGGTTTTTGTCAAGGGGTGGTCATGCCTGTTAAATTTGGTCAACTTCTTTGAGACAGTCACCAAGGCCATGGACGAGGGGAAGATGGTGCACACCACCAACAGTGACCTGGCCAAAGCCTTTGATACTATTCCCTACTTGGGTATAATAGCTAAACTATCTCAGCTAGGCAGCAATATATTTGTTACCAGAAGGGTAGCAAACTGGCTCACTGATAGAACCCACCTACTCAAACAGGGGAAGCCACCTCAAGCAGTCAACCCGGAATGAGCAGTGTACCCCAGGGATCGGTCTTGGGGCCTCTGCTGTTTAGGGTATACTTTTCTGAGGTGCAGGCCAAAACCAGTGGGCTATGGCTGACCATGTTTGCTGATGACTGCAAGCTGGGTGCTGTCATCAATTCCCCTAGTGATGTGGACATCCTGCAAGAGGGTCTCATCCAAACAAATGACTGGTGCCAGAAACATGTTATCAAACTGAATGCTAAAAAATGCATCATCATCCCCTTTGGGGAGAGTGATGTCCCCACAAATTATCACATTGATAATAAGGTCCTAAACACGCAATCGGTCATGAGGGACTTGGCCATCCAGGTTGATAGCAAACTGACTTTTGATCACCATATTGCCTCTGTTGTATGGAAAGCTTTCTACATGGCCCACCTCATTAGTAAGGGTATCTCATCCATGGACAAGGTGGCCGTAACATCCTTGTATTCTTCCCTAATAAGACCCATTATTGAGTACAATACCCTTTTCGGCATGTACCTCACAAAGCACATGCAGCAGCTGGAGAGGAGAGAACACAGAGGTTCCTCACCAGGAGAATCCAGGGCCTCAAACATCTACTCTACACAGATAGGCAAAAGACCCTGTCCCTCTACTCAGTCTCCTGCAGACTCTTCAGAGGTTATCTCTGTCTGGCATACAGACCAATCTCAGACCTCAACTTGATGGGTCTGCTGCATATCCACAAGTTAAGCTCCACTTGAGTAACCCACACATGTGACCTCAACCTTGTCTGTGACATCAATAGGACTTGTTGGTGGGACAGATTTATGTCCCAGAGACTCCACCTTTTGTGGAACAGACTCCCTCTCCACGTCAAGCAGAGTACGTCATTAACCCTTTTTAAGTGCAACCTGGATAACTGGATGGGGAACTGAAAATACACCCCTGGGATTCCACCTGTGTCCCTGCTGGACAGTGACATAGGGTGCTGACTTGTTGGAACATGGGCTAAATTTTTGGGTAGGCTTGTAAGGGCCTCAGGGCCAATATCCTAGTAACTTCCTATGTTCCTATGACATAAAAGAATCCCAAATTGAGGTGTAAATCTCCATTGTAATGGTCCCCAAGCCTAATTGGTCTATAATGCTTTGCAGTAACTTCAGAAATTTACTGTTTCCCCACATCATGCATGCAAAAGCACTGAAACTGATATCACTGATTGTACAATATTAGAAAACTGTAGGATACTGAGCTCCCCCCTGAAGGCTTAAGCCAGTAAATGTCTTGATTCATCTGCATTAAATATTTGCAGCTCCTCTGCCTGATAGTCACATAATTACTGTACTGTAGGAATAGCATACAGTGCAGCAGAGTTAAATAGCAGCATATTCATCACAGCTTTAATAACTCTGATCTGCGATATATAACAATAAGTATCCTTTTCTGTGCTTTTAAACTGTTTGTTTGAGTGTATCTGCTTTATTTTCTGAAAAAAAAAAAATATATATATATATATATATATATATATATATATATATATACTTGCTTCCCACCTTTCTAAGCTAGTATAGTCCAGTTTTCAGGTTAGTGCTGAATTCAGGGCTGTGTTACAAATCTCTGTGTTTGCCCATACCTTACTTGGATAGAAGAAAGTTTCTCTGTTCACCTGTTAGAGAGGGGAGCTTTGAGCAGCCTATCTGTCCCTGGAGGAGTGGTTTCAGCCCAGAAATTAGTTGCTTATTGGCCATTTTGGGCTAATTTCTATCTCTTTCATTTCCCTGCTATAAATACTGTATTTGCCCGGTTTTGCACACCGGGCAGCACCAGTTAGCTAGGGTAAAACTATTCCCTGCTCCACAAAGTCTCCTCTTCAATTTTTCCCTTGGAACTAGACAAACTTTCAACTTAAGCACTCAAGCCATTCATTTCTCAGCCTGGCACTTGCTCAAAACTTATAGCAAGCATTTATAAACCCTAGCACTAGACCCTCCTGTATTGTACAAAAGGACAAGGCTCTCTATTCGACCTTACCTGCCATCTAGTAAAACAGTTCACTGTACATATCCAGGCATGTCCAAAGGGCAGTTTCAGGTGTACTCTCCATTCCAACTGGTGAATCTGGGCATTTTGAGGCAATGTTACAACTGCCTCATGTACACAGACAACCCCCTCCTCCTACCACCAAACACTAATACATGCGAGAGATGCAGTTATACAGCGAAACTAGAGGCTAAGCTCTCTCAAGACTGGATCAGACAGTCAAGAGGAGAAGGGAAATACTTGCATCACACCACCGGTCTTACATAGACCAATTAAACCAGCACCAGCAAAAAACACACATAAATACATGAAAACATACTCGGAGTCTGTAAATAAAAATCTGCAAAACCAACAGAGACCTCTAAAGCGAACATCCAAGCAACCTCCACCTCCACAACACAAACCATGAAACACATACTTCATAAAACCAATGTGCCATGCAACCACAGCCCTTAAGGCAAAACAACATACGCAACATACTAGTAATAGGTGACTCTATAGTCAGGCACACTGACGTCCCACTCACTAGGCTAAATAAGGAGAAGGTTACTGTTAGCTGCCTGTCGGGTGCCAGGATCCGCCACATAACACAAGCACTCAGGTCACTCCAGAACAAGTACAAATATGACTCTGTCATTGTCCATGTTGGTGTGAATGACCTGAGCCATACCTCCCTGGACTACATGAAAAGGGACATGGAAGAGCTCTCTGATCACATAGCCCAGGCCGGTGTGACCCTGACCCTGAGTAGCATCCTGCCCTCACCAAGAATGATACCATGGTATAAAGAAAAAAATCTCGATTTCAACAATTGGCTGTTTCTGGTGTCATTCAAAGGGAATCCAGTGTCTGTCTGCCTGGGATGACATGCTCAACAAGCCACGCTGCTTTGCTAGAGACTGCGTGCACCTGTCACCCTTAGGCTTTCGAATACTGGCCAAGGCTCTTGCCACCCCCATAGTGCCTTTTTTTAGGCAAGGCTCAAAAGACAAACCCACTTCCGTAAATAGCACAAGTAACAAAAAACTGAGGGTAATGCTACTCAATACCAGAAGTCTAAACCTCAAAATGCACCCACTTGAGGCACTCCTCTGTATGGAGAAAATTGATATATGTGCAGTAACAGAAACCTGGTTTAAGACTCCAGAGAGCACCTCAGCACTACCAGGCTACAACACATACCATACATTTTGGTCACAGAACCCAAACCGAAATACAAAAGGCGGGGGTGTATCCATATTCATCAAGGATACCCACACCTCCAAGTTAGTGGCACAGCACGATGCTTCAGAGATCATCCACATACAACTAACAATGGGCAAAACTGCAATTCAAATTGTAGCTTGCTACAGATCACCCACCATGTCCCAGGACCCCCATTCCGCATTTCTGGAAACACCGGGAAACATAAAGGTCCTACCAAACACCTTAATATTGGGTGATTTCAATTACCAAAACATTAACTTGGAGAACTACTCAAGTACTAACTCCCTTGCCCACCTTTTCCTAGAATTTATAAACTCAAATGCCCTGGTTCAACTGGTCAACACTCCCACCAGAGGTGACAACATATTGGACCTGGTCATCACCTACATGGGGGACCGGTGTTCCACACCAGAGGTCAACCCCTCGTTCGTTAGATATGACCATAAACAAATCACTTTGGATATCCATATTCTGCCCCCACCCATGGACAAGAAAACCACCGTGAAAAATTTTTCAAAAGCAAACTTCACATTACTTAAGACCGAGGTGGAAAGTTTCAAAGCCCCCATGCTGAAGGATAACAATGTCCAAGCTGCAAAATCCTTTACTATTGCATTCTATGGGCAGCTACAAGAATGCATGGATCGTGCCATCCCAAGCAAAACCAAGACTCACTCCTCCAAGAAATGGAAACCAGTCTGGTGGACTCCTGCCATAAACAAGCTATACAATAGAAGGAGGAAACAAGTACAGAAAAGAGTAAAATCCCAAGAAGGGAAGACATCCCTGATCAGTATCAGCAAGAAACTATGATCCCTCATAAAATCATCCAAGGCGAGCTTTGAAAGAAAAATTGCCAAGGGCTCCAAAGATAACCACAAGGCATTTTTTAGCTATGTCAAGAATCTAAGTGGCAATGCTCAAATCTGCTCAGAGTTAGTGCAGAATGGCACAAAATACACTGAACCGACCAATATCGCCAACATCCTGGCAGACAGGTTCAGCGCAAACTTCACCCCCCTCTCACCTCCAAAAGGGCCCATAACCATACCAGAAGAATGTAGAGTCCCTGAAATCACAGACACTCAGGTTAAAACAGCCCTCTTTAAAGCCAAAAACACAGCATCAATGGGACCAGACGTTGTCCCAGGCTGCATCCTACAAAAGCTCAAAGATGAACTAACCCCTCACCTAAACACACTGTTCAAACTCAGCCTCTCCACAGGCTACATACCCATAGAGTGGCGCACAGCAACAGTTATTCTGCTCCACAAAGGTGGAGCCATAACAGACCCCGGGAACTATCACCCTATAAGCCTGACTAGCTTGGTCTGCAAGGCTATGGAGCACATCATCATGGAACTCATTAACAAAGACATTGGGAACCTCCAAACACTGGACCCTACCCAGTTTGGCTTTGTTAAGGGCAGGTCATGCCTCCTAAACCTGGTGGACTTCTCTGAGACCATTACCAAGGCTATAGATGAGGGAAAGGTGATACACACAGCCTACCTAGACCTTGCTAAGGCCTTCGACACCATTCCCCATTCTGGTATTATAGACAAGCTCACTAGCCTGAATATAAACCCCTACATCACAAGATGGGTGGCCAACTGGCTCACAGACAGAACCCACATGGTGAGAGTTGCTGAAGCTAGGTCCGACTCTAAACCGGTTAGAAGTGGCATTCCCCAGGGCTCAGTCCTAGGACCCCTCCTGTTCGGCATATACTTCTCAGAGGTACAGGCAAGCACAGGAGGATGATGGCTGACCAAGTTCACAGACGACTGCAAACTAGGGGCTATAACTGACTCTCCAGCTGACACAGACATCCTCCAAAAGGGTCTCACTGAGACACATACCTGGTGTCAAAATTATGGCTGCAAATTAAATGCCAAAAAGTGCATAGTCATCCCCTTTGGAAAAAACAAAGTACCCACAAACTACCACATAGGTGGTAGTCCCCTAAATACGGAAGATGTAATAAGGGATCTGGGGACCCAAGTAGATAGTAATCTCATCTTTGATAATCACATTGCCAAAGTGGTTAGAAAATCCTTCTATGTGGCCCACCTAATCTCAAAACGGTTCGCATCCAGATCAAAAGAGGTCATTCTGCCCCTCTACTCATCACTCATCAGACCCATCATAGAGTACAATGCCGCATTTGGGATGTACCTTACAAGACACCTGCAACAGCTGGAAAGACCACAGAAGTACCTCACCAAGAGGATCACTGGCCTCAAACAGATGCCCTATGCAGCTCGACTGAAGAAACTCCAGTTGTACTCGGTTGCATACCGCCTACTCAGAGGTGATCTCTGCCTGACATACAAGGCCATATCCAACCCAGAATTGATGGACATGCTCCACCTAAAGAAAACATTATCCCCTCCAGCCACATGTTCTAGGGATCTAAACCTCACCACAACAATAAATAGGACATGCTGGACGGATAGATTCCTGTCCCAGAGACTTCCCATGCTTTGGAACAAGATCCCAATCTACATTAGGCAGAGCTCCTTGCTAACACTCTTCAAAAGAAAACTTGACGAGTTGATGGGAAACACAAAGTTTACCTTAGGGATCACTTCAGTGGCTCTGCTGGACAGAGGCACAGGGAACTTATCTAAGGGGGTGGCGAAAGCCAACACATTCTGGCTAGGCTTATAAATACCTTTGGGCAGATAGCCTAGTACCAACCTATGAACCTATGAATAATATATGAACACTTTTGCAGCATTTTGTTGCAGTCGCATATGGTTTTACTAGGTTTTGTGTAGTATGTATCTATACTTATAATGGGTTTGATGAGCGTATATGGTTGTCATGCTATTTTGATGTTGCTTTGAGGATTGTTTTGTAACTCAGGTACTGATTTTCTGTTGAGAGTTGGTGGCTCTCACATTTCTGTCTTCTTCCTGTCTGCTTGGTATTTTTCACTGCTGGCAAATGTTCTCTGCTTTCCATGACTTACTCCTGGTATGTAGCTTCTGTTAATGTCTGGTATCTCAACATCCTCATTTTTCTTTTCACCCTTTTCTTGTAATGTTTCTCCTTCAGCTGTTCTGCCTGGATGATTACCTTGTGTCTCATCTGGGGTACACAGAAGGTAGACCTCAGAACAGCAACACAAGCTCATAAGGAATTACAGGTCAAAAACATGGCTTTACAGCACTTCTGTGGATCCCTAGTGATATCTGCATTGCTTACTGTACTTATTTCCTTGTTTCACTTGAAAAAAGTTGCTGTTTGTCATTTTTGCATTTAAGTTACCTGTAACACAGTTGCAGGCTACACACTCAAGTGCGCTAGCCTCCTCTGTGTATTTAAAGTAATTTAAGCTCTGCATTTCTGTTTCTAAAAAAAAAAAAAAAAAAAAAAAAAAAAAAATATTCCTTGTTTTCCCGCCTTTCTGAACTAGTCTAGTCCAGTTTTCAGGCTTTGCTGAATCCAGGACTGAGGTAAAGGTTCCTGTGTTGCCCATATCATACTTGGATAGTTAGGTGGCTTCCTTGTTCACTGTGAGAGAGGGAACTCTGAGCAGCCTATCTGTCCCTGTAGGAGTGGTCCCAGCCCAGCAGCTTGTAGCTCATTCACCATTTTTGGCTAATTTCTATCCTTTTTGATCTCCCTGGTATAAAAACCGCTTAGCGCGGTTTTGCGCTTGTATAGAGCTCAGCAGGCTCCTCTTGGTGCCCTGCAGGGTCCTACAAGCGGCCGAGAGACAAAAGAGAGACTTTGGACTTGATTAAGTATTGTTTTTGCTGTTGTTTCCCTGAAATGCTAATTCTGCCTAAAACGCGGCTTTTCAGCGCTTCTGTGGATCATTAGTGATATCTGCATTGCTTACTGTACTTATTTCTTTGCTGCACTTGAAAAAAAGTTACTGTTTGTCATTTTTGCATTTAAGTTACCGTTAACACAGTCGCAGGCTACACACTCAAGTGAGTTAGCCTCCTCTGTGTATTTAAAGTAATTTAAGCTCTGCATTTCTGTTGTTTCTGAAAAAAAAACACAAAAAAATTTCTTGTTTTCCCGCCTTTCTGAACTAGTCTAGTCCAGTTTTCAGGCTTTGCTGAATCCAGGACTGAGGTAAAGGTTCCTGTGTTGCCCATATCATACTTGGATAGTTAGGTGGCTTCCTTGTTCAGTGTGAGAGAGGGAACTCTGAGCAGCCTATCTGTCCCTGTAGGAGTGGTCCCAGCCCAGCAACTTGTAGCTCATTGGCCATTTTGGGCTAATTTCTATCCTTTTTGATCTCCCTGGTATAAAAACCGCTTAGCACGGTTTTGAGTGAGTTTGCACACCGCGCAGCGCTGTTTAGCTGCGGTTAAACTATTCCAGGCTCCACGAAGTCTGCACTTCAGTTTTTCCCTTGAAACTTGAAACACTTCAACCCAGCACTAGAAATAAAGCAATTTAAGACCTGCACTTACTAAAACTCACTAAAACTAGCACTAGCTTACAGCTTGTACTTCAGCCCTATACTCAGGAAGTATAAGGCTCTTTACTCATCCAATCAGCAATATAGTCCCAACCATCTATTCAGGCATGTTCAAGGGACAGCTTCAGGTGTGCTCTCTGGTCCAGCTGGTGAATCTGGGCATCCCGAGGCAATGTTACAATTGCCTCATGTACACAGACAACCCCCTCCTCCTCCCAACCAACACAAACATATGTGAGAGATGCAGCTACACAGCCAAACTGGAGGCTAAGCTCTCTCAACCCATGACTGGATCAACCAGTCACAAGGAGAAGGGTAACACTAGCACCACATTACCAGACTGACATAGACCAGCCATAGCTGCACCAGAAAACAACTCTCAGAAACACGCAATAACATACTTGGAGGCTCTAAATAAGAACCTGCCTAAACAACAGAGACCTCCTAAGCATACACCTAAGAAACCCCCACCCCATAACAGAAACCAGGTAAAGCATACGTCACAACGTCGATGTGCCAAGCAAAATCAGCCCCTAAGGCTAAATAACACACCTAACACACTAGTAATTGGTGATTCTATTATCAGGCACACAGACATCCCACTCACTAGACTGAACAAGGAGAAGGTTACTGTAAGCTGCCTCTCAGGTGCCAGAATCTGCCACATAACACATGCACTCAGGTCACTCCACAACAAGTACAAATATGACTCTGTCATTGTACATGTTGGCGTAAATGACCCGAGACATACCTCCTTGGACTACATGAAAAGAGACATGGAGGAGCTCTCTGACCATGTAGCCCAGGCTGGTATGACTCTGACTCTGAGTAGCATCCTGCCCCCACCCAAAATGATGCCAGCATATGAAGAAAAAATGATCAGTTTCAACAATTGGTTAAACTACTGGTGTCATTCAAAGGGGATCCAGTACTTGTCAGCCTGGGACAACATGCTTGACAAGCCACATTGCTTCGCCAGAAATGGCTTGCACCTGTCGCCCCTGGGCTTTCGAATACTGGCCAAGACTCTTACTGCCCCAATACTGCCTTTTTTAGGCAAGGCTCAAAAGACAAACCTGCCTCCATAAACAACAATAATAAACAAAAACTGAGGGTAATGCTGCTCAATGCCAGAAGTCTAAACCTCAAAATGCACACACTCAAGGCTCTCCTTAGTATGGAAAAAATCGACATGTGCAGTGACAGAAACCTGGTTCAAGGCTCCAGAGAGCACCCCAGCACTACCAGGCTATAACTCCTACCATACCTTTAGGTCCCAAAACCAGGACCGGAACACAAAAGGAGGGGGTGTGTCCATATTCATCAAGAACACCCACACCTCCAGATTAGTAGCACAGCACGCGGAATCTGAGACCATCCAAGTGCAACTGACAGCGGGTAAATTGACTGTTCAATTTATAGCTTGCTACAGATCTCCCACCTTGTCTCAGGACCCTCACGCAGCATTCCTGAGAACATTAGAAAGTATGAAGATTCTAACCAACACCATGCTACTGGGTGACTTCAACTATCCAAACATTGACTGGGAAAACTACTCAAGCTCAAACGCCCTAGCCCAATGCTTCCTTGAGTTTATAAACTCAAACGTCCTTGAACAGCTGGTCACCACTTCCACAAGAGGTGACAACATTCTGGACCTGGTCATCACCAACATGGGGAACCTATGTTCCACACCTGAGGTAAACTCGTCATTGGTAAGATCAGATCACAAACTAATCACACTGGACATCCACATCCCGACCCCCCCCCAGTCAAGGAAATCAAGGTAAAAAACTTCTGTAAAGCCAACTTCACACTCCTCAAGACCGAGGTGGGAAGTTTCAAAGCTCCCAATCAAATGGAAAATGATGACCCATTGGCAGAATCCTTTACAAGTGCATTCTATGAACACCTTCAAGAATGCATGGACCCAGCCATCCCCAGTAAAACCAAGACCAACTCCTCAAAAAAGAGGAAGCCAGTCTGGTGGACCCCAGCCATAAATAAACTTTACAAGAGAAGGAGGAAACTCCTGCAAGATAGAACAAAATCCCAAAATAAGAAGGCATCTCTGATTAACATCAGTAAAAAACTGCGCTCCCTCATTAAGTCATCCAAGGCCAACTTTGAAAGAAAAATAGCCAATGACTCTAAGGATAACCACAAGGCCTTCTTTAACTATGTCAAGAGTCTAGGGGCAAACTCTCAGATATGCTCCGAGCTAGTGCATAATGGCCATAAATACACTGAACCAACCGACATTGCCAACATCCTGGCTGACAAGTTCAGTGCAAACTCCCCCTCTGCACCAAAGGGGCTAGCACCCATCCCAGAAGAATGTGGCACTCCAGATATCTCAGACACACAAGTAAAGACAGCCCTTGCAAAGGCCAAAAACACAGCATCAATGGGACCAGATGCTATCCCAGGTTGTGTCTTACATGAGCTTCAAAATGAACTAACCCCACCCATCTCACATCACTATTCAAACTCAGCCTCTCTACAGGCTATGTACCTAAAGAATGGCGTACAGCAACAGTCGTACCACTCCGCAAAGGTGGTGCCACAACTGACCCTGGGAACTATCGCCCTATAAGCTTGACTAGCTTGGTCTGCAAAACCATGGAACGCATTATCACGGAGCTCATTAACAGGGACATTGGGAACCTCCAGACACTGGACCCCCACCAAGTTCAGCTTTGTTAAAGGCAGATCTTGCTTCCTGAACTTGGTCGACTTCTTTGAAACAGTCACCAAGGCCATAGATGAAGGGAAGGTGGTCCACACAGCATATCTGGACCTCACTAAGGCATTCAACACCATCCCACACTCAGGAATCATAGACAAACTCACCAGCTTAAATATCAACCCCCATGTCACGAGATGGGTTGCCAATTGGCTCTCGGACAGAATTCACACGGTATGAGTGGCAGGCACCATGTCTGACTCTAAACCAGTCACAAGCAGAGTCCCACAGGGCTCAGTCCTGGGACCCCTCCTGTTCGGTAAATATTTCTCCGAAGTACAGGCAAACGCGGAGGGACTGTGGCTAACCAAGTTCGCAGATGACTGTAAATTGGATGCAATAATTGACTCTCCAGCTGACTCAGACATCCTGCAAAAGGGTCTCACAGAGAAACACCTGGTGTCAAAGTCACGGCCTCAAGCTAAATGCCAAAAAATGCATAATAATCCCATTTGGGAAAAACAAAGTACCTACAAACTACCACATAGATGGGAATCCACTAAGTACAGAAGAAGTAATTAGGGACCTGGGTACCAAAGTAGATAGCATGCTCTCCTTTGATAACCACACAGCCAAAACGGTCAGGAAATCCTTCTATGTGGCACATCTGATCACAAAGGGTTTCTCATCCAGATCCAAGTAGGTGATTGTGCCCCTTTACTCCTCACTCATTAGGCCCATAATAAAGTACAATGTCCCATTTGGGATGTACCTCACTAGACACCTGCAACAACTAGAAAGACCACAGAAGTACCTCACTAAGGATTAAGGGCCTTAAACAATTACCCTATGAAGCACGACTAAAAAAGCTCCAGCTCTTCTCAGTAGCTTACCGTCTGCTCAGAGGTGATCTATGCCTGACCTATAGGGCCATGTCAAACCCTGAACTAATGACATACTTCACCTCACAAAAATGAGATCCCTCAGAACCACTCGTTCTAGTGACTTGAACCTATGTACAACAATAAAAAGGACATGTTGGAAGGATAGATTCCTGTCCCAGCAACTCCCCTCACTCTGGAATAGAATCCCAATCCATATTCGACAGAGCTCCTCTCTGACCCTCTTCAAGAGAAATCTTGATGAGTGGATGGGTAATCGTAAGTTCTATCCTGGGATCACTTGAGGAACCCTGTTGACAGAGGCCCAGGTTACTAATCTAATGGGGAGGCGAAAGCCATCACTCAGTGGCTAGGCTTATAAGTGCCCATGGGCAGATAGCCTAGTACTTACCTATGAACCTATGATATTAGAAGATCGAAACTCCAAAAGAGAGAACGCTCTTTAATCGAATGCTAATACTCGAAACCACACAATATCAAAAGTACAGAACAGAGATTTTTTTTCCCAGGGGAAAAAAAATCACTGGCCGTCGTCGGGACTTTGCTGTTTTCTCCACTGCAGTGTGATCTTGGTGTTGGTATATTTAAGTAGGGGGGTGTGGGGGTGAAGCCCCCTCTCTATTTATTTTGTTTTTGGATTTTTTTTTTTTTTGTAGCAGCGATTTTTTTTTTGCCCTGGGAAAAAAAATACTGTTCCATGCATTCGATATTGTGTGGTTGGGTTTATATCACACAATCAAAATCCCAAAATATCAAACACCAAAAGCTCGAACTTGGAATTTCGAAATGTGATATAATCGAAAGCTCAGAAAAGCAAAGTTTTTCCCTGGGAATAAATTTGCTGTTCCGAGAAACACACACAACACAAGCACACCAAAAAAAGTAATCCACACATATACACTTAAAATCCTTCTTCTACCCCTACACTAAACCGTACATACACTACTATCTATCCACTTACCTTAAGCCAAACCCTAACCCTAAAGTCTGTAACTATTGCACACTCACCTTACCCGCTCCTTAACCCTAAGTTCTGTAACTATCGCACACTCACCTTACCTGCTCCCTAGCCCTAAGGTCCCAAACTATCGCACACTCACCTTACCCGCTCCCTAACCCTAAGGTCCCTAACTATCGCACACTTACCTTACCCGCTCCATAATCCTAAGGCCCCTAACTATCGCACACTCACCTTTCCCGCTCCCTAACACCCCTAACTATCACACACTCACCTTACCCGCTCCCTAACCCTAAGGTCCCTAACTATCCCATTCCCACACTCATCTTAACCCAGTTCATTCGCACATTTACCTTAACTGGGTCCGTAACCTTCATACCACAGTGGAGAAAATAGCGAAGCAGCAGAAACAGCCCACTGAATTCTTTCCCTAGGAATGAAGTCGATGTTCTGCAGCTTTGTTATTTTCAGTGTTCGCTGTTTTGGTTTCGATATTATAACATTCAAAGTTTTAATACTTCGATGTTATGATACAGACCCATGTGGTTTCGGGTGTTAGAGTTCGATTAAAGAGCATTCACTCTTTTGGAGTTTCGATCTTCTAATATAGACCCATAATTACTCTATCAGTGTTGATAGCCAATACCACCCTACCTTATGTATTAGCATTTATCACAGCAGCCTATGAGCAGTCCTATGTACTACTCTATCAGTGTTGAAAGCCGATAGCACTCCACCCTATGTAGCATTTATCACAGCTGCCTATGGGCAGTTTTATGTACTACTCTATCAGTGTTGATTTGACGATACCACTCCACCCTATGTTTTAGCATCTATCACAATAGCCATGAGTAGTTTTAAGTACTACTCTATCAGTATCAATAGCTGATAACACTCCAGCTTATGTACTAGCATCTATCACAGCAGCCTATGAGCAGTTTTATATACTACTTTATCAGTGTTGATAGCCGATAGCACTGTACCTTATGTATTAGCAATAGCATCTATCACAGCAGCCTATGGGAGGTTTTATGTATTATTTGTAATTGTACTGGACTGTTGTGGAAATACAATCTTGCCTACAGTTTGAAAAACAACTTTTGGGCACCTCTTTGGGAAGTTGCTGCTCTGTGATTTTACATTGTAGACCTTGATGTCCCTCATAGCCTTGCTCAGCTTCAGACTCAATGGTTTAGTACAATTTTTAATTGTTATTTCTATGGGCTGAAATTGCACAAACAAATGGTAAATAAGCTACTCACTACTTAGTAGAGACACTGCTTTGTTCATTACCATCACAGTGCACATGCAAAAAGTTGATTACCTTCTGCTGACTCGGGGGGGGGGGGGTATGACAACCTCACTCCCCTCCCACCCCTAATTCTCTAGTAACCCTGGATCAACCATTATCTACCTATATTCCTACCCCTTCCCCCTTAAACACATGCTTTGCATCTCTCCTAATTCATACTGCTACCAACACCGTAAAAACACCTCCATTCTCTCTATCCCATACTGAAACATATGTTTCCAAATACATTCCCTAACTTCATCAGAAGCTTACCCTGATCTTCAATGCAAACCTCAACCACCTGACATTTCTCTTAAACAGAACAAACAAAACCATAGCATCCACATAACAGTCCATGAGCCTTCTACCACCACACCTAAACAATAAGATCGAGTCACACAGTAGTACACCAAGTACCACCCAAAGCCCAAGCCACTGTACCTAATCTCATCAGTAACAAATACACTAACTACATCACATCCACAGCAATGTATACCTTTACCATAATTGCATAGCACATTTATACAACATACTACAATATAATTCCATGCAGCATGACATTTACTGATCAAGCCCCAGCTGCTAGCTGTCATGCACATACCACAAGTACATTAGCCACAATTCACTATACTACTACTACTTTGTCTGTCATTCACACTTGACATCCCCCTTACAAAACAAACCAGTCACTACACCACTAATCCTCCTTTCTATCCATTACCATATATAGTGACTCATACTACCACAGACACATAGTGATCACAAAGCCCATTAAACAACTCTCTCCTCTTAGTTAAAAGCAATCCTGGCATACCCAACAACTACAAACCTATGAATACATGTATTCTCTCAACATCCACTCACTTCTCTCCTATCAAAGCCAACAAATTAAATTACTAAAATCAGTCCACAAATTTGCACCAATTGTTTTAGTACTACCCTCGAAAAGCAACATTGAAACCAATGCAGGTCCCACAGCTATTTCCTGAATCCTAAGAAATGCACAAGGTCTGTAAATAAAAACACAAATAAAGTGAGGATATTATCTATCCCAACACAATCCAGATATTCTAGCAATTACAAGATTTTGAATGAAAAAGACCACTCCAACTTACACCACTTCCTCTCTCAATACATTTGGTACCTAGATACTAGAACAGAGCTAAAAAATGAAGGCAATACCTTTCATTTAAAAGTACAATGAATACTCCAGGCTGTCCCCAATACTCTTCCTAATGGGCGACTTATCAATATTCTAACCAAACATAAGAAACTGCTTTATGTCTCAGTAGAATATTTCCCCTCCAGCAACTCCAAAAAACATTTCAGAATTCTAGTTCAAAACACCAACTCATCTCTGTTCAACAACACAAACCATATCCTGCTAGCAGACATGAACTTAAATCTCCTAACACTCATGCAATACACCATGACATGGACTTCAACCTCAAGCAGCAACCCACCCATCCAAACTTTATAAATAGCAACTACTCCCGTCTTTACTTAATCATCTCAGACAACCTCTTACTCATCTCCAACATCAACATACGTCCCCCTCCCCTCAGTGACACTGTGCAATAAGTTTCAGCACTCACTTTTCATACCATAGATTCACAGAAAAACAAATTAGTTTTTAACCACAATCACAGTCCGACATCTCTCTCTTCGGCTTAACTTGGTGATTCATCCATAACATTCATGATGGTAACTTATCAACAGAAACACTCAACACTGCATTCAAAAATCACCTGATAGAGGTTAAAACTCTGTTATACCTCTTAATAACCAACAGAAACTTAAAACCCTATTATAGCTTACAGATAAAGCCTGGCATACATAAAAAAATTAATCAAACCGCCACTAATACCATTACACCCAAATCAGAATCCTTTCTAAGCAATCTTTTAGAGAGCAGAAATACCAATAAATAAGGAAAACTTTATTCACTAAGTAATTCACACAAGACATTTTGGGAGGAAAAAACTTTTATAACAGGTGGAATTTGGATGCGTGCAATAACACTATAACTAATATATATATTACAACTATTGCTCAGTCTGTTTTCCTCACTGCTTTCACCAACTTACCTGTAAGATCAATTACCCCCGAGGCCACCGCCACTATACCTGAACTAGCACTATACCTAACCTAGCACTATACCTGACCCACCATTGTACCTAAACCTCTGCTGTACCTGAACCACCACTGTACTTGATCCGGCACTATACGTGAACAACTACTGCACCTGACCCACCACTGCACCTGACACACCACTGCACCTGAACCACCACTATACCTGAACCACCACTTTAGGTTTTCCAAATCTATTTTAAACACATCACCCCTCTGAGTTAGACATACACACAGTTTTGTCTGAGGCCATAGATAAGAATAACCAAACCATCTGATATATAACTAAAAGACTCAGAAATGCCAGGAGATATTATTAAGCTACAGGGAGTGAATACCTTGCTGTAAAAATAATCTTCACTCTAGAGGTGAATTTCTTGGTATTCAGGTCTCAAACACATAACAATCTGGTTATTATCACAGATCCAAACATAACTCTATTTTGTGGTACTTTCATGTTAGCAATTGTGTTACATTGTGCAATGAATGGAAATGCTGCCACTATATTCTTACTGTGACCTTGTAACAAAATTAAAATATATTTTTTTTATCACAGCAACAATAACTTTACTATAGTAAAAAACACTTCATTAAGAAAATAACTTTTTATATGCCATGTCAATATGCAACTAAGCATATTTTCATAAAAAAAATGGTATAATTACTTAAACTGTAGTTGCTTTTTTGTATTATCTTAAAGACTGTAAAATGTATTGTTCTTAAAAAAAGTTTTGTAATACTCAGGAGAATTTCTCCCTGGGCCTGCACTGAAAATGGACTCTTACCCACTCTGACTTTCCTGCTAATCAAATGTCAATAAATAAATAAAAACAGACAAAAGGACTTTAAACACAATATGTAATGTTGTTGCACATCACTTTCAATGTATTAAATAGATGTGCCACAATGAGCTGCTGCTGAGCAGTGCACACTTTGTAAAGTTTCAGTTTCCTGTTATTAACTGTTGCTCGGTGTACAGGAATAGTCACAACACAATATTACAGTCCCTAGAATTTATAAACGTCCTCACTGCTCGAGGAAATTGCATACTGCAGGTAGATGAATTTCCTTGATGGTAGGAAAATGTGATTGTGATTCACAGACAGCTATGGACACAATGAGAAAGACCTCATTGTCAGCTCATCAGCATGTCTCCAAATTACACTCTACCTAACACAAGCAGTGTCAGACCTGACAACAGCAGTGTCCTCCGTAGTGGCCCAGGAAATGTGTTGGCAAGTCAACCCCTAAACTCACACACACACACACACACACACACACACACACACACACACACACACACACACACACACACATGTGCACACACACACATGCACATAGAATCATCCACATGCATACTTACATACACTTTATGACCAATAAAGTGGTGAATATTGCAGTGTGCCATGTATGTCACAGGTATTATATAGGGAAAACAAAAAACACTTTTAGGACACGTATATACCAACACGTATATGACATCAACAAGGGCAATATTAATAATGCCCTAGTAAAACATCTTAATAACCTTCCTGACCATAATTTTAAATTTACAGTACTGGAATATGTGGAAGTCAATGAGAGAGGTGGACTTAGTGAATTGTTTCTGGAGTATAAAGAGTTAATCTGGCAACTTAGGGTTAATGCCACAAGCCCCCCAGGGATGAATGAAGTTGTATCCCTTGCAAGTTACTTGCAGCTTAAGTCTGACTTTCATACTTGAAGTTGCAGCTGTTGGCATTTTTATACATTCACATATATATATATATATATATATATATATATATATATATATATATATATATATATATATATATATATATATATATATTTTATGTTGTAAAGCAGAGTGTTTTTATGTAACATTAAGTATTGTCCGTCACTTTCATATTAGGTTTTATTTTATGTGTGGTATTGCTTTAACTGTCTGACATTTTAATTGATTAATTGTGTACTATTTGATATGCAAATTAATAGGTTTGGCTATTTTAACAGTTTATTCATGACTGATGTTATTCTGAAGAAGTCAAAAGTAACCTGTTGACGAAAGCGTTAAATAAAACTGTCTTAGCTTGATTACACCTTCATGCGTTCTTTTACTTATTTGGTCTGCTTCACATAGAAGTGAATGGTTAACCACCAACATTTGATAGCGTCAGCTTTTTCCTACAACAGTGAAATTTTAGGAGTCACCTGCTTTTCAGGGGAGAGTGCATGACTAATTAGTGACATTAATATACCGATTTACTGTTGAAACTGCTCTCTGGATGAAACCTCCACTAGTGGGAAAGCTCAGTGGTAGAGTTGTGTAAGAATCCAAAAGGCTTACTGTGAGTGGGAAAATGGCAATGTTAAAGCTTCCCACTTATGTTAAGCTTTTCTTTATCACAGCCTAATAATGTAAAATAGTATTAGCAACTTATAGTGGACATTACATAACGTCAGAATAATTTCTGAAATCAGCATTTCATGTAATACATTATTAAGTAGGACTAATTTTAATGTTACAGGAATGGTTAGTGACAGGTGTAATGCATTACTAACGATGGATGAAATTATTTTAATTTTATGCCCATACTTCACTTGTAACATAACATTGACACTACATGCAGAGCAGTTTAACAAAGCATGATTTTAGACATTATATAAATCTGCACAACATGATATACATTATATTACTTCTGTTGTACAGTGTAAGTGCAAGCAATGCTACGTAAAACTTAAGGGAGGTGAAGAATGGCAAGGACTGCATTATCACATTAGCAGTGAAACAAATAAATTATAGGAATATTTCAACAATTAATTTAGGGAACATTTTTAAAATGTAATCCATGGGATCCCATGATATAAATTGTGGCATGGTATTAAGCAACTATGCTGACAGATAATTCTATAACCACACTGCAAACTTTCATTTCTGTAAGCATATAAACATGTATACTACTTCAGTTAATGAAGAAGGAACATGAGATTGGTGCATGTTGTAGCTGTTACCCTCAAGATTTAGGACAAAATTGCTTCGGAGAGCTCAAACTGTGCATTCGTGGTTCAAAAATATCCTTGGCGGAAAACAAAAGGATGTAAATGCTTTCATTTAGTTTCTTTAAATATGTTTGAGTGTTGCAGCAAGCATATCAAAAGCATTCAAGGTCATGAACATCTGTTCTCCACTCTCATAATAATGTTCATTTTTAATAGTTTTATTTAAAATTCATAGGACACCCATTCAAACCACATCAGAAGTTTGACCAATATTTCTAACAGGCAACACAATATAGTGCTCACACCTGAGTAAAACATATTTGCACATAATATTCTTACTTGTATCTGTATTTGTGCTCACACTCCTACTCCTACTCGTAATCATACCATACTCATACTTGCACTCACACTTGTACTCATACTTGCACTCACACTTGTACTCATACTTATACTTGCACTCACACTTGTACTCATACTCATACTTGCACTCACACTTGTACTCATACTTATACTTGCACTCACACTTGTACTCATACACATACTTGCACTCACACTTGTACTCATACTTATACTTGCACTCACACTTGTACTCATACTCATACTTGCACTCACACTTGTACTCATACTCATACTTGTACTCATGCTTGTACTCCTACTCATTATCATACCATATTCATACTCACTGTCATACCTGTACTTTTACTCACACTCATACTAATAGTTATAGTCATACTCATACTCATACATCTGCTCATTACATGTTTATACACATTCATCCTTTATGCGTCCCATTCCTCTATTCAAATGGTTTCACACTTTTTCACCCCAGATCCATATACATTGCTATTTTGATTGCAGCAGTAAATGAACTATTTTTAACACTTTCTGCCACTTTGCTTCATACCTGTGGCTAAACTAACCCTTCATTATTGTATAATAAATGTTTTTGTAGTCCAGCTGTAATGATTCGCAAGTCCTTCACTGCAGCACTGTGCAGTGCATTACTTACAAGACAAATGGCAATGTCCTAAAAATATGCACAAACACACATACACACACACATACATATATATACACACACACACACACACGCACACACACACACACACACACACACACACACACACACACACACACACACACACACGTGCGCGCACATATATATACACGCACACACACAAACACACACACACACACACACACACACACACACACACACACGCACACTTACACACACATATTGGTGGCACACTAGGTGTAGTGCAGTTGTAGACTAAACAAAAGCCTTGCAGTCTCATAAAGGATATGTAGTGTGGAATAATGTTTGACAGATAATCTAGTTTCCTATTCTGTTTTGAACCACATCCTCACAACCCTGTCAGTCATATTTCTTGTACTCATTCCAGCAGTGACAGCTTTTATTTCTGTGTGCTCATGGAACTTGCTTCAGCTTTTCTGCATTGCTGTTTTATATGTATGTTGATCCAGTTTGGAATGCAGTGAATGAGAAGTGAAGTAGGTACAGGCCTGGGTGCATGGCTTTAAATGTTTATGTGGTGCGCTGTGATACATAACTGAACATTTTATAATTCTTTCAAAAATCATAGTATGGAATAGGAATTATAGTATGGAATAGGAATCATAGTATGGAATAGGAATCACAGTATGGAATAGGACTTGCAGAATGATTTTGGAAATTATGCTTGACCAACTTAGGGAACAGTGATAATGATATATCACTGAAAGGATAAAGAAGCCACATTAATACTTTCTGAAAATTAAAAAGGAGTCTTGACATTCAAATTCAGAAAGCACGGAAAATTTACTGATTAAGGAAATTAGCTACTTAACTACATACAATTTGACATAATAATCCATCAGACATTACGTTATGCATTTTAGTTACTAAACAGGATGGGGCACTAAGGAGGAGTGACTTTCTAAGAAATGCTTTTATTTCTGCCTCTGTGTCCTCTGGGAAAAATGCCACTTTGCATTACCCAGACTGTTAATTAATAGGTGGACTTGCTGTGCATTGAACTTCCCTGAGTGTATCTGTGTGTTTTTGTTTCTCTTTATTATGATTTATTATGTCCTAGATCTGTTTTAATTGTTGACTTCCCTATGTTACAATATGGTGGTAGCTTCAGTTGATAAACTGCCAAGATCTTTGGTAAGCTAGCAGTTCTTAGACGTTCCTTGTCTGACCTGCCGGGTGATGTCGTGAGAAAGGCAGTTTATGTGCTACCTCTGCAATGCTATCAGGGCCTCTGCAATGGGAAACATGACCTGCATTAGATCTGTTGTCTCTGTCATAAAGTACTGTTCTGGAAATTTGTTTGGGTACCCTGTCAAGTTAAGTAATCCTTTCAGTACAACAGTGTAAGTACAGCCTGTTCTTCAGCAATCTTCATGTCAGCCAAAGATATGCAGTATATTGGGAATATTAATAAGGAGGATGAAGCTGCTTCACATTGTCAAGTGATATCCATGGTTATTGTCCAGATATTGCCCACCCATGAAGGACCATATCTACAATGCTTCTAAGAGAAAATATCATTCTGTAATTTTGTTTCTATCCTTTGCATTAAATTAGTGATTGACACTTCCTGAAAATTAGTAAGCATAGCCTTACTGCACAACACAACATAGACAAAGACAAACAACACTGCTACCAATCTGTCAGTATATAACAGAGAGTTAAGCGATTGTTTTTTAATAAGCTTCATGAGACTGAGTCTGATTACCTCAATCTCTGTTTACATAAAGTGATTGTGAGAAAGCCACTTACTTAGAATGAAGTTCTAGCTCACCCCTGTGAAACAAGGCACTAATGTTCATATCTGGTTCAAAGGAAAAGAACATTTATAAGCACTGTGTCAGATAACAGTGCTATGTTTTCTTTGCTTATTGATTATGGCAACCATACTGATGCAATCTCATTCATGGTTCTATCTTTCTATAGCACTGTGGCTGTGGTTGTGATGTGGCTAGGACATAGGATGCAGTGTACATGAGCCATCTGCCATGGCTTATCTCTTACTACATCTGGTCTTTATGGTTAGTGTAACTCCTGAATCACTGTTATCTTTTCACCAGTAAATCATCTACAATCACTGATGAAGTGGTTGTAGTGACATTCTAGACATCATGGCTTGACAATGGAAACTGAGATTCAGATATGCATCTCAGTATTTATATGACTACTTGTGTTCACCAAATACAAAATAAATCTGGTGGACTTCTTTGAAAATGTGACCAGGGCCATTGATGAGAGAAAATCTGTGTACACAGCATAATTTGACTTGGAAAAGACTATCAACACAATCCCACATTGAGGCATTACCTATAAACTTAGCAAACTGAATGTAAACCCCTTTGTTGTAAGATGGGTTGTTAACTGGCTCCCAAACAGGACACACTACCAAAGTGGGTGAATCCACATCAAGCAGTAAACCTGTTACCAGCAGGGTGCCACAGGGGTCAGTGTTGGGCCTCTTATGTTTGTTATATACTTCTCAGAAGTTCAGGTCAAAACTAAGTGGTTGTGGTTAACCAAGTTTGCAGATGACCGCAAACTAGGTGAAATCATTGACTACCCAAATGATGTCACTATATTCCAGGAGGGTCTCACGCAGACCAACAACTGGTGTATTAGTCATGGTCTCAAACTGAAGGCAAAGAAATGCATCATCATTCCCTTCAGTGCAAACAATGTCCCTTCACACTATCAAATCAACAACAATAAACTAAGTAACCATGAAGTGGTAAGGGACCTGGGATGACAAGTTGACTGCAACCTTAACTTCAACCACCATGTGTCTACTGTAGTAAGGAAGGCTTTCCACATAAAACACTTGATTAGTAAAGGCATTGCCTCGAGAGCAAAACAGGTTATAACCCCTCTATACTCAGCACTAATCTGGCCCATAATTGAGTATAACGTCCCCTTTGGCATGTACCGTATGAAATACCTGCAGCAACTGGAGAGACCTCAGAGGTTTCTAACAAAGAAGATCGAGGGGCTCCAGCATGTGCCTCACAAAGTCTGACTAAGGTCCCTGTTACTATACATTGTAAAATATAGACTTCTTAGGAGGCACTTATGCCTGGCCTACAGAGCAATGCAAGACCCAAACATAATGAACTAGATACACATCAGTAAATCAAACGGGACTAGGGCTGCCTATTCCAGGAACCTAAATATGGCCTGTGATGTAAATAGGACATGCTGGAGGGACTGATTTAGCTCCCAGGGACTGTTGCATCTTTGGAACAGGCCACCAAATCATGATACTGTTCAAGAGGAACCTGGATGACTGGATGGGGCACCGTAAATTCTTACCAGTGATAGTATTCACAATCCTCCTGGATGTGGGCAGTCATTACTAAATGCAATCTTTGGTACCGACTATCATTTTCATGGTATTACATTGGGATGAAATGGCTAGGCTTAAAATGACCTCCAGGTCAATAGCCTAGTAATCTCCTATGATCCTGTGATCATAACACTAAATGAAATGCATTTCAAGGGTTATTATCAACAGTCCATGGTACTAGAAGCTTCAGAAGACTAAACAGTCTTAACATAAAAAGAGAAGGAGGATGGGTCATCTTTTTGTACTGTTAATTATATCAGTTTTATAGTTTTACAGAGCTTTTCATAAGCATTTCTATGTCTTTCATAATCTGGTTCAAAATACAGAGCAATGATTCAGACATCATTAAGCATTTAGAGTGTGCTACCATATGCATGTTTATCAGCATTTTCCATCACCTCCTGTGAGCAACGAATTTATAAGATCATGTGTGCATCTCAGTGTGACAAATACACATATGTATATACATGCACATGTGCACGCAAGCGTTCACACACACACACACACACACACACACACACACACACACACACACACACACACACACACACACACACACACACACACACACACACACACTCACTGTGTGTGTGCTCATGTATATCTATCTATCTATATATACAGAGAGAGAGAGAGAGGGAGAGTGATGTATTTAGATAGGTAGTAAGACAGTTTCAAATCTTTCTGAAACAGCAACAATAAGAACAAAGCAAATCCCAAAAAATAAAAGTTCATTTATTGTTTTGTGCTAGGTAAATTGCATATGATCTGCTGCAGAACACATATTACAGATAAAGCGACAGAACCTAAATTGTAAGTAATGTAACACTAGTTAGAGTCCGTTATGATGCAATGAAAAGGTAGATATCTTTTTCTTCTTTGTTATTTTTGTCCTTACACCTCCCAACCAACCCAAACCCATTTGTTCATCCATGTTGGAGAATTCCCAGTACTGTGGAGCTAAGAGCATCATGGTGTTGCAGCCATTGAAACAATCATGTGAGTTTGCTTGAGTCCCCACCAGTATCCTGGCTATGAGGATCTTGGAATGACCTAACCTCATCTTCTGGATGTAGTGGATGAGTTACCTGCCTCACCATGGAGACTCACAGTGCCCTCCTCTCTGCTCTTACTAATGAGGGTTACCCGCAAGCAGTGGCGTGGTGGACTGAAAGCCTGCCCTAGGTTGTCTGTACAATAGCACCTCTCCTCAGATGGGTTGTGGCAGGATGCATCCTGCTTCACTCTCCCCTTCCTAAGTTATGGGCATTTCCATTCTCTCCTGTCATCTCCATCAATCAACACAGAACCTAAATGAACATGGGTCTTCTGAAACACTCTTAAGGCTTTATTGCTCTACGCTGTTGAAGCTGATTAAATACTTAGAGGTAAATTAACTATGAGTGGTGTGAGTTGCTAGCAAGCAGGAAGGAAGGTAGGAAACCCTGGGGGCCATCATACTGAATAATCAATACATGTTAAATAAACCTTAATAAGATAGTGTCCATGGGTGAGCAGGTGCATGTTTGTGTGTGTGTTTGTGTGTCAGTGTTTCACTATCTTAAGAAATGTATAAATAGCACAATCCACTTAATGGAACAACACTCGATCAGGTTGGATGTCGGTGTTAGAAAAATCTATACATGCTGCTTAGAAAATATATTTACATACATGCTGCCTAGAAAAATATATTTACAATGTGTGCTGCTTAGGAAGATGTGTATTTAAACATTCAAACATATATAAGTTGTGTGATCAAATATATAGAGAAATGTGTGCTTTAGTTAGGAATAAATGTACTTAAATCCATAATAGAGAACAAAGTTTATGTAATGCATTTAATTCTGTCTTACTAGAATAATAGTAAAAATAAACCTGCATATTATTGCTTGAAGCACAAGCTGCAGTGTAATCAGAAATTTGACCTTGGCAGCTTGCAAACACAGCCTGGCTCATGTCTTTCAAGTAAAGATTATTTTGCAAAGTTAGAAAATAATAAATCTGTTCACATGTGTGTCCTCTTTCCTGCCACCACCAGGAGAGCAGCCTTGTCGCTATCTCTGATAGTGCAGCTGGGAACGAGGAAGACAAAGAGAGGCATTAAAGAAGACATACATCTATTGTATTGAACTAATCAGAGAACCTTGAATTGGCTACATCCTCAGGAGGTCATCGTGACTGACCAGGTGTTTGCAAGGCTGTAACATTCACATGGGAAAAGACTCTTTGAAAAACACAATGTCAGCACTTTTTACTAAGTTACTATGATGTAAAGACCCTGTCACTGACCACGTCAGTGAGGTGGGCAAAAGCTGATTGTAAATGATATAAAATGGCAAACACTGTATGAATAAACCAGTCAAAATTCTATACAACTTTGTGTATGGTTTTTTGCCTCCTAATGTACATTAGAGCTTTAAGATACTTGAGTTCTCCTGCATTATTGTTTGTTATTGATTGACATTGTTTTTAAATAACTCAATGATTTTTACAGTCCGATTCTAACAAATTTATTTAACATTTTGGTCCTAATCGTGCCGGAATTCCCTTGGTAAGCTGCAGGTCACAGAGTGCATAAGTGCTAATAAATCTGCGCAGGAGAAGCTGCCGAAAAGAATGGTTCTTCTTAAAGTGAAAAGACCTCCGACTGAATTGTTGTGTGTAAAGAGGCTGTCCACTTTCTGATCTGTGGCTGAAAAGCGGAAGACTGGGCCCCAAGGAGAAACAATAAGAGCAGGAGGCTCAGGTAAGAAGAATTTCCCTCTTTGTCTTTGTTTTAGATCAGGGACCAGGTTACACTGTGCTATTGCTAAGGTTTGTGATAGCAGGGAGAGAGAGAGTCAGTATTGTATCTTGAGTCATAGATCAGGGAATAACAAAGCAAAGTAAACAGTCATTCTAGACACTACTGTGGATATGGGGAAATAAGATACCACGTGGTACAAGAGAAGGGTTACGTAACAGTCTTTTTAAGACATGGGAAATCAGTGCACTAAGAGATCACGAGATCCGCCTAACGGATAATGTGAAGCATATGCAATTACAGTAAGCAAATAATGTGAGATATTTTGCAAAATGTGTTAACAACTATAAATTTGATAGTAAACTAGATAAACTTTCACTAGTTAAACTCCTTAAACAAGCTTTAATCTGATGCAGCGTCAGGCAAAAGAAAAACAGAAGCTTAAAAAATTCTGAAACATTTTTAGACAACAGAGTAAAAGGTCTAACAGACAGAATCTCTGAAAAATGAAAACTTAGAGCAGACTGGACTTGCATTAATTAATGCATACAACAGGGAAATGAGACAGTAGATGGATATTATGCTAGATTATTAAAATGCTTAAAATAACAATTAAAAAAAAATATATATATATATACATTTTTAAAAGGTTGCATTGCCTCTGTTAGTAGTTTTATTACAAGGCATATGATAAATCACTGAACAAGCAGGCTGCAAGCCTTACTTGAGTATGCTAGACGTACTGAAAGACACTTTAATAGTAAAAAGAAAAAAGGGCACAAGTCTTCACTGCTGAAGACGGAGCTGAAGTATTTGTATTACAGTCAGGTAAAAAGGGCATCTAGCTAGGAACTATAAACAAAATAAAAAAGCAATGACAAAAGATAAAGGAGATGTGGACTGACTATATGATAGTGATAATAACCAAAAATCATCAGGAAAGGTTAATAAACAAAAAGAAAATGTGAATATAGTAGAGAGAATAGAGGAAGTACAAACAGATGTAGAAAATAAAAATGAAAATAAAATTTTAGATTTAGCATTGTTGAGCCTGGAGCTCTACCTAGCAAATACAAAACCAGAAGTAACACTTCTGGTGGAGGGAAGAAAGGTCAAATTCCTGTGTGACTCAGGAGCGTCACGGACTTTGATATACCCCTCCAAGTTACCAAAACATTCTAAATCACCTGATTATATATTAGTAAAAGCAGCAAATGGACAGCTATACAGGGAACCACTTTCCCATAATATAGCAATAACTGACCCTGTTTCAGGTATGACTCAGAAAAGTAAAATTGTAGTTTCTGCAAAAATATCCAGTAAACTTACTGGGAAAAGACCTTGTGCAAATATTTGGCATAACAGTAGTTCCTACCATGCAGGGTATAAAAGCACAAAGACAAATGAATGCTCTTGTGGTGTGATCAGAGGGTGAAGCCTATTATTGGTACAGCCAGGACCTAGTTATGATTGGTCCAGGGGCAGTAACCAAAGAACTGATAAACGTAGCCATCAGTAAGGTACCCTCCCTTGACACTGATCAGCAGCACTTGTTACATTGTACTCCATACTACTGTAGCACACCAGGACCTAATAAGAAATATAAGTAAAAATCCTGCTGACAAATTAATATTACAAACTTTATGCTGGGATACTGAGGGAAACAGTGTAGTAAGCTGTTCATTACCTCAGGAGTTCATGAGATTGTATAAGTCCAATAGACTGCCACATGTCAGCTTGACAAAAAACAAAAGTTTTAAATGGGCAGACTTAGAAAAAAAGGTAACAAAATGGGAAAACAGACTGATTTAAAATGTCAGGACAAGAAATATAAAAACAAAACTGAATTGGTTGACACAGACACATACAGCTGTACACTTGCAATCTAGTAAGGACAGCTGATTAGCATTTTTATTAAAAGAAAAAAAAAAGAGGCCTTGTGTAAAATTCCAACAACTCTGTGGTCAACAGGCAAGTTAAATGTAGGGCTTATTCAAGCAGCAGGACCAGTTACAATTACCCCAAAGTCAGCTTTTAGACCACAAAAAAAAAACAATACATTTTGGGAAAGAATGCAAAAGTAAAAATTAAGCCTATAATAAGCAGCATTACTCAAAAGGAGTACTGGTAGAATCTCCTGATTCACCATGTGATACACCCTATTTCCTGTTAAAGAAAGCGAACGGGGAATGGCAGATGGTACAAGATTTATAAGCTGTAAATAATGCAGTAATACCTAAAGCACCCACGGTGCCAGACCCACATACCTTGTTAAATGATTTAAAGCCACAACAGAAGTATTTTACTGTGGTAGATATAAGTAATGCTTTCTTTTCAATACCTATACATCCTGATAGTCAATATTGGTTTGCATTTACATTTCAGGGTAAAAGGTATACATATACTCGACTACCACAGGGATATTATGAGAGCCCAATAATATTTGCACAAAAAATGGCTAGCAATCTGGCAGGGTCTACCCCACCAGAAAGTAGTTAAATTTTACTTTATGTAAATGACATCTTGCTAACAGCACCCAGCAGCAGTGCAGGGTGAATACAGTAGCATTGTTAAAATTTTTAGTAATACAAAGACACAAAGTAAACAAAAGTAAGTTACAACTTTGGGAAAAAAAACACAGGTTAGATACCTGGGATATGTGATATTCAATAAAGATAAAATACTAGATAAGGGGAAAGAAAAAAGGGAAAAAAAAACCCAGCAATTTTGCAAGCACCCAAACCAACAACTAAAAAAAGAAATGATGTCTTTTCTTAGGTACAACTAATTTTTGTTGGAACTGGGTACCAAATTATTTTACAATAAAAAACAAAAGCAGAAATGGCTTTCTGCAGGTTAAAGCAGTTAATAGCTTCTTCATTAGTTTTAAGACTTCCAAGTTATCACAAACGTTTTTTTTTAGACCATAGATTGTAAGCAATGGTACATGACATCAGTATTAAAGCAACAACATGGGGATAAGCAATGCCCCATAGCTTACTATTCATTACAGTTAGACCCAGTGGTGCAATCTTTGCCTCACTGTGTACAAGCAGTAGTTGCAGCAGCAATGGCAGTACAGGCTTCAGCCTCAATGGTGTTATTCCACCCTCTCACATTGAGAATGCCTCATGCAGTTGCAATAATTCTGCCACAAGAAAAAGTTGCATACCTTTCTCCTGCTAGACATCTTTCATGTATGACCATACTGCTGAGTCAACCTCATATAAACAGTTAGCTTTACCTAGACAAGATCTTACAAATATGCCCTTAAATAATGCTGAGGTGACATATTACGTGAATGGCTCATGCAGAAGGGGTCCTACAGGGAAAAATCTGGTGGGGTATGCAGTAGTTACAGACACTAAAATTTAAAAGCACAAACTTTGCCACACAACTTGTATGCTCAAGCAGCAGAACTGGTAATTTTGACAGAAGCATGTATTTTAGTAAAAGGCAAAAAAAAGTAAACATATATACTGATAATCAGTATGCTTTTTCTACAGTGCATGTGTTTGCACAATAATAAAGAAAATAGAGGGATGATTACATCCAGTAAAAAACCTATTAATCATGCGCAATTTATTTTGGAGCTATTAAAATCTATTCAGTTGCCTACCAAAGTAGCTATTTGTAAATGTGTAGCTCATACAAAACAACAGGATAAGATTTCAAAAGGTAATGCACGAGCTGATGCAGCTGCAAAGCAAGCAGCCTCAGACAGCCCTTTGAGATTTTAGATTTAGACATTTTAAAAACAATGCAAATGCTTACTACAACAGCAAAAAAACAAAACTGGGTAAAACAAGGTGCAATTTTTAAAAATGAACTGTACATTTCCAAAAAAAAAAAACAATATTACCGTCTAATTTATTTAGAGATGCAGCTTTGTTGAGCCATGGGCAGAGCCATGTCTCAACAGGGGGGATGGTACAGTTAGTAAATAAAATATTCCAAACATATGGATACATAAATTATACAATAAAATTTTGTGCAGCTTGTCATACTTGTGACAAGCACCATGCACAAGGAGCATTTAAAAACAAGCAAGGGAGTTTCCCTACACCACCATATCCATTCCATACTATTTGTATGGACTTCATAGAGTTGAATAAATGTGAAGCAAAGAAATACTGTTTAGTGATCATAGATATGTTTTCAAAATGGGTAGAAGCTTTTCCTTAAGGAATCACTGTGCTTACCACCCACAGTCAGCAGGACTGGTGGAGAGGTACAATGGCATTTTAAAAAAAAAAAAAAAAACAAGTTAAGAAAGTTGATGAGTAAGACTCAGAAGAATTGGATTTGCTGTTTACCTCTAGCATTGCTGAGCATAAAAATAGTAACAAATGTAAAGGGTTTGATCCCCTTTAAAGTAGTATTTAAAAGGGCATATTATGTGCCTCAGTAAAAAGCTCTCATGCCTGCAGGGCTGGAGGCTGACAGTTCACTAGCTAATTAAATAAAGAAACTGTTATGAATAAATCTGTTTTGCAGTTTAACTCTTTTTCAGACAAAAGAACTTTCAGCTGAATAAAAACTTTGTGACTGATACACAAGGGCAAAATGGCCAAGAGTAAAGAAGACAAAAAGCAGAGCAACCCAAGAACTATTGCATAATTATTTTAACTATGTATTTGTTAACTATAAGTGTGACAATTTTCTCTTATTGTGGTTTTTCCCTGCACTCAACCACACAAGTGAAAGTGAGAAGACGTGATGAACTGTTTATAGACTGGCATCCAAATTTTAACACGTACCTGGCCATGAAGCAAGTGTATACAGAAACTATGCACATTTCAAATTGCTGAGTTTGTACAGCTATACCAACAAAATATAATAGACTTTAACGTCCTCTGTCCCTCTGGGGATAAAATAAGACTTTGGAAAGTTTTTTTATACAGAAACTGTGAGATCACAGGACAAAATTGCTTTATTTATACCTGTTCACACAAAAAGGAGTTGTATGTCTCTACAAAAGTAATACCCTCCAGGTGGGCTGGAGTAATGGTAATATAACAATGTCTTATAAATGTTACATTAAAGTCAAAAGTGGGGGTACTGTTTGTAATACTAACCATGATTCATATCTGAGTTCCATGAAAACTACATTAAATGCAGTATGTGACAATCCAGTCTTAACTAAGCAATTGTCTATTAAGAATAAAAAATGTTTCATGCAGGGATAACACGTATCAGTACCAAAGTAATGATTTTATTTGTGGGAAAAAGGCATATAAATGGTTACCTGAGAATTGGTCCGGCAGTTGTTTTTTGGGTTATCTGGTTTCAGCAATAAGACATACTGCAGAATTACCTTTGGGTAAAATACGAAACGTAAGGAAAACAGCTCGAGAATCTAAAGGTCCAGTGAAAAAAAACCTGTGAATCCAGTTGGTAAAATCGAAGCTGGTTGAAAAGGCCATAATTCAGTGAAAGACAAAAGTAAATTGACTCATATGAACTTGGGCAACAGTGTTATATCCAGGGCAGGAATACCACCAGCCTATGGAGCAGTCAAATCGATCTGGGAGCTGAGAAAGCTGTCAAAAAGTCATGAGCAATGCAACTTTTTCCACCCTAGAATTGGTGACTAATGAACTGAATGCAAAAAAACTGTTGTGCTACAAAATCGAATGGCTCTTTACTTCACCCTAGCGGCAAGAGGTGGTACACGAAGAAAAATGCTGTGCGTACATTCCAGACAACCAACATAAAATCAATGACCACCTAAAGGTAATTCAGCAAGTATCAGCAATGACTAAACCAGGCCCAAACCCACTGACGGACTTTTTCCAGAATCTGTTTGGGGGGGTGGGGTTCCATCCTATTAAACATTCTGATTGCAATTTGTGTGGTACTGCTCATAATTGGAGCATGTGTCTGCTGCGGGATACCCTGTGTGAAAAAATTAGTTAAAGACTTAGTTAATGTATCAGTGACTGAAACTATGTACCAAGATATGAAATTAAATTTGTTGATACCAAGTAAAAGTCTATCTGAAATATAAAACAAATGACTTACTTAGCTAAGAGTCCTTAAAAGGAAAAGGCTAAGAAATGAAATAATACTGTTTATGTTTCAAATAGCATTAAATGCATTAACAGGAGGGAGAATGTTAGAAAAATCTATACATGCTGCTTAGAAAATATATTTACATACATGCTGCCTAGAAAAATATATTTACAATGTGTGCTGCTTAGGAAGATGTGTATTTAAACATTCAAACATATATAAGTTGTGTGATCAAATATATAGAGAAATGTGTGCTTTAGTTAGGAATAAATGTACTTAAATCCATAATAGAGAACAAAGTTTATGTAATGCATTTAATTCTGTCTTACTAGAATAATAGTAGAAATAAACCTGCATATTATTGCTTGAAGCACAAGCTGCAGTGTAATCAGAAATTTGACCTTGGCAGCTTGCAAACACAGCCTGGCTCATGTCTTTCAAGTAAAGATTATTTTGCAAAGTTAGAAAATAATAAATCTGTTCACATGTGTGTCCTCTTTCCTGCCTCCACCAGGAGAGCAGCCTTGTGCGCGCTATCTCTGATAGTGCGCAGCTGGGAACGAGGAAGACAAAGAGAGGCATTAAAGAAGACATACATCTATTGTATTCGAACTAATCAGAGAACCTTGAATTGGCTACATCCTCAGGAGGTCATCGTGACTGACCAGGTGTTTGCAAGGCTGTAACATTCACATGGGAAAAAGACTCTTTGAAAAACACAATGTCAGCACTTTTTACTAAGTTACTATGATGTAAAGACCCTGTCACTGACCACGTCAGTGAGGTGGGCAAAAGCTGATTGTAAATGATATAAAATGGCAAACACTGTATGAATAAACCAGTCAAAATTCTATACAACTTTGTGTATGGTTTTTTGCCTCCTAATGTACATTAGAGCTTTAAGATACTTGAGTTCTCCTGCATTATTGTTTGTTATTGATTTACATTGTTTTTAAATAACTCAATGATTTTTACAGTCCGATTCTAACAAATTTATTTAACAGTCGGCAATAAAGGCTGTACGCAGCTTCCCTTAAAAACAGTTTAATGAGTACAAGATGTCATTAAAATTCAAAGATATAAAAAACCACTTCAAACAATGTTAAGCGCTTTCATCCGCCATCCGGCAGACTTCATCAGAACAATTTACTTTGGCTGCTACTCCCTTTTTAACTCAAAATCGGCGCCAAAATTTTTTATGTATATAATAATAGAATTTTAATTATTTATTTATTATATTATATTTATTTATTTATTTATTATTACTATGTATGTATAAGTATATGCACTATGAATCAGTATCATATGGACTATTATATTGTATTAGGTGATATATAGTATAGTGAGAATTTGGTATATAATATGCATAATGCACATGGAATTAGAAGTGAATATCTATGGATATGAACATGACATTGTATATTTATCCATTCGTTAATATATGTATTATTTCTAGTCATTTATTGTATAATATACTCTATTTTTATAGAGTTATTAACTTCCTGGGTTAACATAAATTTCCTTTTACAATATTAGGTTTTAACAACCAATACAAAGTATAGGATAGTAGCCATTATATTGTTTGTAAGTGTCTGTATCTTTAAATCTTACTAGCCAATGATTTGTCATGAAATTTTGGCGCCGATTTTGAGTTAAAAAGGGAGTAGCAGCCAAAGTAAATTGTTCTGATGAAGTCTGCCAGATGGCGGATTAAAGCGCTTAACATTGTTTGAAGTGGTTTTTTATATCTTTGAATTTTAATGACATCTTGTACTCATTAAACTGTTTTTAAGGGAAGCTGCGTACAGCCTTTATTGCCGACATCCAACCTGATCGAGTGTTGTTCCATTAAGTGTTTCACTATCTGTCTGTGTGTTTCTCTGCATGTGCATGTGTGTGCATGTATGAACATGTCTTTGCATGTGTATGTTTGTGTGTCCATGTGTCTGTGAGTGCATCTGTAAGTCTGTGTGTCTATATGTGTGTGCATGTGCATGCACACTTGAGAATGTGTGTGTGTGTGTGTGTGTGTGTGTGTGTGTGTGTGTGTGTGTGTGTGTGTGTGTGTGTGTGTGTGTGTGTGTGTGTGTGTGTGTGTCTGTGTGTGAATGTATATAGGGGTGGGTGGGTGGTTGCCCATGAATGTGAATATGTGCATGTGGGTTAGTTTTGGCGTTCATGTATACATATGTGTGTATGTGTGTGTGTGTACCTGTGTTGTTTCTGAAAGGTACTGACATGTTGCACATTATAAGATGGGAGCACATTCAGTAATGCAATGGAAGAAAAATGCTCATTTATGGTAGTGGGTGCTGTTCTGGCATCTTCCTGGTATAAGCTTTTATATCTGAATTTGCAAAAAAAAAGACACTCCAAAATAATTTTAATTAGTATTTCTTAAAGGGTGGTAGAGTGGTTCTGCACTTATCACCATTGTCACCCAGGACTTCATTTCCAGTTTGGTTCCCAGCATGTACTGCCTTAGCTTTCTTTTGTCAGCATCTCCAGTTTCATCACATCTCATGAACACATACTAGTAAGTAGTTAAGCAATCTTGAAAATCTAGATTTACAAAAAAAAAAAAAAACTTATTTTCACATGAAGAAGTGAGTTGCTAGACATAACAATTGCACTTAATGTTTCAGTCTTAAAGCACCTCATATTCATTTATATGTTCAGCTAGCAGGATTATGGCACTATACTTTAATGAATACCAGCCCTGGATGTGTGTTTTTTCATTGTCAGGCTAATTCTAAGCATATTACCAAACCAATTCGTGTGTGTGTGTGTGTGTGTGTGTGTGTGTGTGTGTGAGACACTGAGTATGTTTAATCCACGGACCAAAGTGATTTTAACCAGCCTTCTTCTTTCAGGTTTCCTAGAGGAATCCGGGCTTCTTCAGTTTACTTTGGAATGAGTTTTTGTTTTCTGCAGAACACTTCCCCAGAACCACTACTCAAGATACAACCCCCCCCCCCATACATGAAGAAGTCAACTTCTTTGAGTAGCATAGCAACAGCCCTTATTTTATACAGCTTGTTAATAGCATAATTGCTCATTATGAACAATTTTTGTGGGAACAATCTCTAGCTAATACAAAAATGTAGCTGTGTGTCTTAAAGAACAGCATTTTTTGTATTATTTGCAGCAATACCATTTTTACTTCAGTGTAATCCATATTATTTCACTTCATTTTTACACTATTTTGACACATCGTGGGGAGAGATCTGCTGCAATAGTTTAAATATGACTTCCTCCTAGCTTGAAACCCTTGATTTCAGGTCCAGTAGACAGGGCGCCTGCATTGTGGTAAATATAAATAGTTGTAAAGAGGCCACATACAAAATTTAAATTCCTTTCCCACTGCTTATGTAGCTGCACTAGGGAGACATAGTTTGAGACTAATGAAAAGTCCCTGTTAAGGAGGTAATACCTCAGTGATAAGAAAGCTCACTTGATTGTCAGGCATTCCTACTAGGTTGTGGAATACCTGGTTTCTGGCTCTGAGACTTAAAAAAACTTATAGGGTGTACTTTCCCTCTCAAAGGACTGTGAAACCATTGCCCCTAGTTCTACCTCTGATGGAGCAATATAAATTATTAAGGGATGACAGAAATCTGGGGAATCCTAAACAATTTCTGAACATAGCAGTTCCTTTCCTCAACTGTTGAAAAGCATTATCTGCCTCTAGTGCCCATTTTGCTTTAATGAGCACATTTGTCTTTGTCAGATCTGTAAGAAGACATGTTATGAATAAAAAATAGTTAATATATGTTTTATAGTATGCAGATATCTCAAGGAATGCCTCGCTTCCTCATTAGTGCCTAGAATACACCAATTTGTCACTAGTTCTAGCTTTTCTTTTTTGGGCCCTGAAAACGCTCCTTTGTATTTGATGCAGTAAATATTTTATCTCTTTCATGCCTAATTTGCTCTTGCAGGTATTAACTGTCAACTTGGTTTGCCTCTTAACAAAGAACATTTTGTTATTTTCTTTTTTTTATTTCATTTTCATACACTAGCTTCCCCAATCTGTTAGATGTTGTCTACAGTATGTCTCTGTGAAGCATGGCTTCTTCCCCTTTTCACACAAGCACTGGGCTGAAAAGTTCACAAGCTACAGCTTTATAACAAAGATGTTCTTCTCATATATTGTCACATGTGCAACATTTTGATTAATTAATGCAGGATTATTAAAAAACTTGCTCACTAATAATCATACCATATTAGACTAACAAGCATAATATTCATCTAATTAATGCAGATTCATTCTCTTATGTCTTTGTTACTCAATTGGCTGTTTAATGCCCAACCATGAGAGAACTGAACAGATAAAATGGGACAAAATGTATGGACCCTATACATCTGTCTGACTGACGCAGCTTGTTTAAGGTAACTTCTCTCTCTCTCTCTCTTCTGTTTATCTTCCAGCATTGTCTTCACATAAAAACACAAACCACACACCCACCTATGCGGAGGCTCTCAATAAAAATCAAACCAAACAGGAGAGACCTCCAAGGCAGATACGCACTTGACCACCACAACACAACACTAATTATGAGACACATAAATCTCCTAAACAGTGTGCCACTCAACCAAAGCCCTAAAGGCAAAACAGCATGCACAACATGCTAGTCATAGATGACTCAATAGTGAGGCACACTGATGTCCCACTCACTAGGTTGAATGAGGAGAAAGTAAAAGTCAGCCTCCTGTCAGGCACCAGGATTCGCCACATAACGCATTCACTCAGGTCCCTTAACAACAGGCACAAATATGACTTTGTCATTGTACATGTGGGTGTGAATGACTTGAGACATACCTCCCTGGACTACATGAAAAGAGACACGGAGGAGCTCTCGGATTATGTAGCCCAGGCGGGTATGACCCTAGCCCTGAGCAGCATCCTACCATCACCCAGAATGAAACCACAGTACAAGCAGAAAATTATTGATTTCAATAATTGGCTAAGTTTCTGGTGTCATTCCAAGGGGATCCAGTATCTGTCTGCCTGGGATGACATGACTGAAAGACCTCGATGCTTTGCCAGAGATTGCCTGCATTTGTCACCCCTGGGCTTCCAGATACTGTCCAAGGCTCTTGCCACCTCTATAGTGCCTTTTTTAGGTGGTGTTCCAAAGACCAAATTACCACTGTAACAGCTACAAACAAATGCAATTTGAAGGTCATGCTGCTCAACGCTAGAAGTCTAAATCTCAAAATGCACTCACTCTAATCACTCCTTAAAATGGAGAACATTGACATTTGTGCTGTAACAGAGACCTGGTTCAAAGCAGCAGAAAACACTCCTGCACTACCAGGCTACAACTCATTCCACACCTTTCAGCTCCAGAACTTGGACCAAAGCTCCAAAGGCAGTGGTCTTTCCATATTCATAAAGGATGGGCACACCTCCAGACTAGTAGCCCAACATAAGCATCTGAGATACTTCAGGTGCAGCTAGCATTGGGTAAGACAGTGATTCAGGTTGTAGCCTGCTATAGGTCCTCAACCATGCCCCAAGATTCACACTCCACATTCCTAAGTGCCCTGGAGAATATTAGGGTCCAACCTAACAATCTCATACTGGGAGACTTCAACTACCCCGCCATTAACTGGGAAAACTACTCATGTACCAATACACTTAGCCAACGCTTTCTGGAAGTCATTAATTCCAATCCCCTGGACCAGCTCATTGATACCCCCACTAGAGGTAGCAACATTCTTGACCTGGCCATTACTAACATGGGTGACCATTGCTCTACACCAATAGTCAACTCCTCCCTGGTTAGATCCAATCACAAGCTAATCACCTTGGAAATCCACATCCCTCCCACTCCCCCAACAAAGGTAACCATCATGAAAACTTCTCCAAAGCTAACTTTGGGCTCCTAAAAACAGAGGTGGCTAACTTCACGGGACCCATGCAAATGGAGAATAGTTGCATGACTGCCAAATCATACACCAAGGCACAGTACGAACATGTACACAAATGCAGGGATCTCGCCATACCCAATAGAACTAAGACGCTCTCCTGAAGAAAAAGGAAGACAATCTGGTGGTCCCCTGCCATAAACAAACTGTACAACAGAAGGAGGATACTGATGCAGAATAAGGTGAAGTCCCAAGACTGGAAAAACTGCCTTATCAGCATCAACAAAAGGTTGAGATCCCTTATCAAATCCTCTAAAGCTAGCTATGAAAACAGAATTGCAGCAGATAGTAAAGACAACCACAAGGCCTTCTATAGTTATGTAAAGAATCTCCATGGCAATATCCAGATTAGCTCTGTGCTACTGCACAATGGTACCACCTATACTGAGCCAACAGATATTGCAAATATACTGGTGGACAAATTCAGTGCTAACTTTACCCCTCTCTTGCCCCCAAAGGACCAATTACAATACCAGTAGATTGCCAGGCACCCAGTATTACTGCTGCACAGGTTAAAACAGCACTGTCCAAGGCCAAGAATACAACTTCTATGGGACCTGACAGTATCACTGGCTGTGTTCTACATAAACTACAGAGTGAACTGACATCTCACCAGTGTGCCCTGTTCAATCACAGCCTCACCTCAGGCTTTGTCCCTACCAAATAGCGGACTGCTGCAGTCATCCCTCTCCACAAAGGAGGAGTGACTACAGACCTGGGGACTATCACCCCATTAGCAAGACGAGTCTGATATGCAAAGCTGTGGAACGCATCATCATGGACCTAATAAACAAGGATATAGGGAATCTCCAAACTCTGGATCCTACACAGTTTGGTTTTGTGAAGGGTAGATCATGCCTGCTCAATTTGGTCAACTTCTTTGAGTCAGTCACCAGAACTGTGGATGAAGGTAAGGTGGTTCATATAGCCTACCTTGATTTGGCCAAGGCCTTTGATACCATTCCTCACTCATGAATTATAGGAAAAACTTACTAAGCTAGGCATCAGCCCCTATATCACTAGGTGGGTTGCAAACTGGCTCACAGGTAGAACCCACAGTGTGAAAGTAGCTGACTCCTAGTCAGACTGCCGACCAGTCACGAGTGGAGTTCCACAGGGTTCGGTCCTGGGTCCTCTCCTGTTTGGTATCTACTTCTCTGAAGTCCAGGCCAACACGAAGGGACTCTGGCTGATGAAGTTCACAGATGATTGCAAGTTGGGAGCTATTATTAACTCCCCAGGTGATGTTGACATCCTACAGAAAGGCCTCAATGAGACCAATGACTAGTGTCAGAACCATGGCCTTAAGCTCAATGCCAAAAAATGTGTCTTCATCCCCTTTGGGAAAAACCCATTTCCCTTGAATTACTACACTGATGATAGTCCACTGAACACAGAAGGCATTATAAGAGATCTGGGAACACAGGTTGACAGCAACCTCTCTTTTGACCACCACGTTGACACTGTGGTCAGAAAGTCCTTCTATGCGGCACATCTCATTACTAAGGGTTTTGCATCCATGAAGAAATAGGTCATTGTCTCCCTCTACTCTTCCCTCACTAGGCCAATCATCAAGTACAATGCCCCATTTGGCATGTACCTCACTAGACACCTGCAACAACTGGAAAGGCTGCAAAAGTATCTCACAAAGAGGATCCTAGGCCTTAAACACTTGTCCTATATGGACAGACTCAAAAACTCCAACTATTCTCTGTCTCATATCGCCTACATAGAGGCGATCTCTGCTTGACTTACAAAGCCATGTCTGACCCAGCTCTGTTAGAAATGCTACATCTAAAGAAATCTCAGTCCCTCTGCACCACATGCTCCAAAGACCTCAACCTCATTACCACAATCAACAGAATATGCTGGAGGGACAGGTTCATAACCCAGAGACTGCCCATGCTATGGAATAGACTTCCCATACATGTCAAGCAGAGCACCTTACTGGCCCTCTTCAAGAGAAATCTTGATGAGTGGATGGGAAATAGAAAATTCACCCTGGGAATCACTCCAGTGGCTCTACTCGACAGAGGCACTAGGAACTAAGGTTGGGTGGTCTGATGCCAGGGTAATCCTATAGGCTAGGCTTGTAAAGGCTCCAGGGCCATTAGCCTAGTACACACCTATGAACCCATGAATCTATGAAATCCCAAGCTGATCTTAGAGCCTCAATTTACTTAGCTTCCACCACCCATTTCTGTAAATAACTCCACCAATTAATCACCTGATTTCTGTTTACCTTGATATGTTGATTACATTATATTCTGTCTGCCCTACCCTTCCTTTTCAGGGCATTACAATCACATTATCTCTTGCATATATTCCCGTAACATATGACCTCAGCCTCTGGTCACTTTGAGTGAAAAAGGTAAAAAGTCAAATTTGCTAGCCTCTTCTTATACATGTATATGTTGTGTTCCATACACTGTTCTTGCCACGTTTTATTGTAGTGCCCCATCATCCTTTGCTATGACAGTACTATAATGATACCCCAAGCAATGCTTTATTATTGGTATCGGGTTGTATTTTAAATTATAAATCAAAAAATTGAAATGCACAAAATGTACAAAAATACCTTTTATGGGTGTTTTTGCTGGGGGAGCTGTGTCCCTTCTTCCCTCCCACTCCCCACCCCCATATTCACTGCCTGTAAATAAACCAACTCCAAGTCACTATAATTTAGAGAAAGGAAGAAAAATACTTTTTAAAATTACCACTCTCATACTTTTGATTCATAGCAATCTTACATTCATAATTCTGAACGACTCCCATGATATGATAACATTATTCTGTCTGGAGTCTATGCCTCAGCTATAATCCCTTTGAACTTTATTAAATATGTTGCTCTTCTTTCACTCATTGAATAATTAACCCCCAAGTTTTCTCTTTTCCTGGATTTTTAATTTAATTTGAATCTTACAAGTAAGTACTTCACAACTACCTAAAAGTTAATTGCCATCAGCATCAGTGAGTACCATAAGAATGAATGAATCAAAGATTGAGAAACAATAACACGTATTTGAAAAAAACAAACAAACAAGAATTAATGAACACAACACAAAACAATGTAATGTAATGCCCTTTCCATCCTGCCCACATAAAAGGCAGTGGAAGACTCACATAGGGCTGCATACATCACTCTTTTTATATTACAGTTAAGTAGGCTGGGGGGGGTCATCTTTTAATGGGGGGTCTGAAGTACTGTGATCAGTGGAACTGTTTCAGCTCTGATTGATAAGTGCAAGAGTTTCTTTATCACCACTTTTTCTTTAGACCAAGCAGAAGTTAGAAGAATAATCATGAAATATTGGGTAATTATTAGGGAAGATCATGAGTTGGCTAGTAAGTTAGGAGACAAGTCAACAATAATTTTCAGGAGAGGTAAAAACATAAAATATTTCATGGAAATGCCTGTAAATTCTTCCTCAGAAAATCAAGATTTTACCATGAAAAGATGTGGGTTTTGTAGAGCCTGCCCCTATATAAAATGTACCCAGATATTTGTTACCAATGGGAAGATGTATCAAATGCAAGGTAATTATAACTGTAATACAAAAAGAGTGATGTATGCAGCCCTATGTGTGTCTTGCACCACCTTTTATGTGGGCAGTACAGAAAGGGCGTTAAAAGATAGGATAAGGGAACATGTGTATGCCATTTCTAAAGCACAAGAAACAAATGCTTTGGCTAGGCACACTAAATTGCATCCTACACATTGTTTTAAATTCATTGTTTTGGTGAAGGTGATTGAAAATCCAAGGGGTGGTCCTTTGGGGTTGCATTTGGACAAAAAGGAACTGTGGCAATTGAAATGTAATGAGAGTGTGAGTCCAGGCTTAAATGATTCTATATATTGTCAGCCAGTTTTAAAGCTTAAAGCTTTTCAGATATGACTGTTTTTACACATTTAGTTTTGTTAATAATTATTTGAATGGCGGTTTGGTCATTTTTTCATCTTTTTTAAGTGTATTTTTAAGTGGTTCTGTTAGTATAATGTTATGTATTTTACAATGTATGCTACAATGCTTGTAATTGTCTGTGGGTTCTTTAAATGTGAAACATTGGAAGTCACATGATGATGGGGTGTGTTTTAAATATGGTGAGCTATTCAAGTGAATCTCATCTTATGAAGTTTGTTTGTTACAGACAAAAGCACTAATCATGGTTGTTTTGGTTAATAAAGTTGGATTAGTTGCGGTTTCTGGGTCCTGCTGCTATTTATTGTGGATTTTACAGTTTTTGTTTGGTGTTTGTGAATTTCAGTAGTTTGTTTGTTTCCAATTATGTTTAGCTTGGTTACAGTTTGTATTTGCTCTTAGTGAACACAGTGTCCTTGATGTCTTGATATAGACTCCCTATTTCTGATGCCTTTGACGTTTCTGACAATTTCTGAGATTAAAGACAGAGCTGGGAAGGTTCAGATATACCTTGCCAAATAATTTGAGCTACACCAAGTCATGTAAAAGAAGTATTTCAAAGCTTACTTTCTAAAACAGTGTTTATGTCAGATGATTTCTCAGACTATAAAAACTACTGCAAAACAGTTTACAGCTTATAAAATCTTACTTCTTAACATGAAGACAGAGTCCCTTCAGAGAAGTAGGGGAGGAAGAAGCTGGAAATGCAGTTTTAAAATGAACACCAAAAGAATTTGATCAGTTTACAGAGAAGAAAGAATTGCAATTTTCCTTGCAAAAGTGAACTATGTTGCCAGGTATATTTGATTCACAACACTGTCAGAAATGATATTAAATGAAAAGCTCTTAGGCCTCATAAAATGTGAATCAGTAAAATATTTAGTTTAATTTACCTTTTATATAAGCAGGAACTTTATTCAGTGACCAAAAGGCAGATATATTTCTGATTCTGAATGAGTAGGTTTAACTCCTATCAGGATAGTTTTGTGTAATTTTCATTTGGCTTAACTTCTGTGGTACCAGATTTACATCAGTCTTTATGAAAATTGTACTTTTGCCTTAAGGTTAGAAGAATTACTAGCTTACATACATTAATCCATTTAACTTGTTGGCAGCTTTCTTTTTCCTGTGAACCACAATGTCTTCCATTGACCCCAACCCATGGTACCTGCCTTTCACACAAGTTACTTTAACACACACACACACACACACACACACACACACACACACACACACACACACACACACACACACCTTACATGGAAAACTGGAATAATTATCCAACTCCACTTCAGCTTTCTTCCTGGCATGATAGAAAGGTCATTACCCTGGATGAGCAAGGGACCTCTATTTACCCACTGCTTTTAAATAAGTGAAATACACACATTAATATTTCACTGGTAGTAGTCCCAGTAATCTAGTAAAATGGAAACAAAATACACAGCTAGTTAATCTGCAGTGGTAAATGTTAACCCTCCTCTCAGATAATAAATATCAATAATACATGAAAAACACTAACTGTAAGAGCTTACAAATAAATAATTACACCTTACTTAAAAATACAGCAAACATTGCAGTTAAAAATTAAATATGCAGAGAAATGAGAAAGTGCAGAAAGGACTATTATAACAGTTACACAGAAATGAATATTTACAGAAGAAATACGTATGCTAGAAACATAAATATGCCTCTAGGGATATAGAGTACTGTGCCCTTACTATTATAAGTTTCTGGGAAATAATGGGCATAAATTGTAGATATGAAACTTACAGGAAAGTGTTCACCTCAATATCTTGCAAGGAAAAAAAGGACAGAAAAATGATGACCATCAAATATTAATCCACATTTCAGGTAATCTCTTCTGTTCTGTTTACCAGAAACCATTGGACTATTTCCTTTTGCAGACAACATTACATCATCTTATTTTAGTAGGTTTGCTTTCCCACAGCAAATGTAACTCAACATGTCATTCCATCTGCAAAAAAAAAAACAAGGGATTCATTGTATCAGCACAGATGTACAGAGACTATCAATATCTATGATCTCTTTTTATGGTTTGCATTTTAATGTCTGTTTTCATTTTGCAGTTCTATTTAGTTACTTCTTTGAAGTAGATAGTAATTACATTTTATGACCTGCTTGCACAAGAGATGCAAGAGGTTATATCTTCATAGAGTAAATTCATGCATATCTCTTCTTTTCATCTCTTTTTACATTTACAAAAGAAAAGGTAACTCAACTATACACATTTTGCAAACCCAATATTTGTTACTGTAGTAAATAAGAAAAGAGAAATAACACATAATAGCTTTAACTCAGTTTTTCTTATGCTGTCATCAGCCCTTGCACCACAGGAGCATTCCAAAAACACTGTGACAGCTTGGAAATTCCAGGTTCTCCAGTTTAAACAGCTGGAGAAATGATAATGTTTGTTACCATCCACCCAGTTATGTTCTAGCCAACGTGGGAATCATTCCATTACATATTACTAAAAGAACATGTAACACATGACCATTCAAGCTTGACAAACATGTGCAGTTTATATAACAGATCTGAATATCAGATGAGTTTAAAATTAAATTTGTCAGTTTCAAAATTCATTTCCTCAAGTAAGGACAGCATAGAGAACTATTCCACCTACCCAGTGGAGTTTACCAACAGACAGTAAATCAGGAAAACTAAATGAAGGGAGAGATCTGGAAGACAACCTTGTAATTGCAAAGAATAGTTTGCAAGGGCACAGCCTTATATTCTACTTGGATAACACTGGCTTGTTTAGAATAACTGAACTAGGAAATATACTATATATATATATGTGTGTGTGTGTGTGTGTGTGTGTGTGTATATATATATAAGTTGCAATAATGTACTCAGAGCAACTCAACTTTATCCCCTTACTAATAGATCTTCCAAACTTCCACCCAGCCAAGCTACTTATTTTTAACTGCCACCTAAACCCACAAAAGAAATTTGCCATTGCAGCCATCTATATTCGACCTGAAAAAAATATTCCTCTTCTAGATCCTATCCTCTCCTGGATTTGTCTCCAATTATCCTCAGTGATGTCAACATTGATTGGCAAATAATATCAACCACCTCCCCCGACCTTAACATAAATTTCCACTGCTTCAACCAACTCATTACAACACCCACTCACCAAAATAAACATAAAAATAACAGTTCCACCATTGACTGGATCCTTACCACTGACCCAAATCTAGATCAAAACTCAGACACACTCCCTGACTCCCTGAGTGACCACCTCCCCATCTTTGTTCATAGACACTCACTACATATACCCAAGGCCCATCTCTACAATGACCACTGTAACCTCTCTTCCTTTGATGTCCAAATACTCAATAATAGGCTTGCATCTATAAATTGGTCCAGGCTCAAATACTTTCCTTTCAACGATGTGGTTCTTGATTTCAACCATAATTTCCTTGATATCCTTAACACCCTAGCTCCACTAAGAAAAGTTAGGATTAAAACAACCCATACCTCTTGGCTCTTGAAGGACACCCCCAAACTTATGAAAATTCAAGATAGCACCTGGAAACATTGGCTAAAATCTAAATCTTCTGTGGTCTCCAAAAATATAAAGAGCACAGAAATCTTACAAAAAGCATATTAACAAAGACAAACAAATTCTGCTATGAGGCCCAATTCACCCACAACTTCAACCCTAAAAAATTCTGGTCCACAATTAACAAGATCCTACGCCCTGGAAGACCTACTACCCCAAACCCCTATCCAAACAATACTCCTCATGAAACCGGCACTTTACTAAACTCTTATTTCATAGAATCTATTTGCAAATTCACACAAACTGACCAAAGTACAAATCCACCAACCACCACTCCTAACAACACAAATGCCTCTCCTTTTTCTCTAAATCCTGTTCCCACTGCTCATATTAAATCTCTTCTACTTAAACTAAAACCATGCTCCCCCTCTGATGATAACCCCCCTTTCTTAAACTTGCAGCATACTCAATATCCTACCCTGTCTCCATACTCATAAATAGGTCAATCAAAGAATCTACTGTCCCTGACATCTGGAAATCGTTCTACACTATACCCTTACATGAAGGAGGTAACTCCACCATTCCATCAAATTATAGAACCATAGCCATTCTCTTGCCACTCTCTAAAATTCTAGAAAAATGCATACACAAACAGCTTTTGAACTATCAAATTGAAACAGACCTTCTGACCCCTACTCAACATGGCTTCAGGCCAAACCATAGCACATCCACTGCCTTTCTCTCTTTTACACATACTGTTGCAGAGGCCGGAAACAAAAACTTACTTGTGCCATGTCTTTTCCTTGACCTCTCAAAAGCTTTTGACAGTATCTCTCAGTCTAAAGTATTAACTAAACTAACTGATCTCAACCCCCTCCTCTGCTATTGCCTGGTTCTCTAACTACCTTTCCAATAGACTGCAGTTAGTCAAATGGCTTTCTACCTGCTCCCCTTTCTTTCCCATCCAGACCGGCATCCCCCAGGGCTCTATACTGGGATGTATTCTTTTTAACATCTTCACAAACAGCCTCCACTCTTCCTGCACCACCTCCTCCCTGATACAGTACACATATGGCTCTACCCTTATCTCCTGCTCTGATGACATCTCTCACCCCCATTCAATGACTCAAAACACTTTTTATAACATCAAACAATGGCTAACTGATAACCAGCTCATCCTAAACCCTAAAAAAAAAAAAAAAAAACCTCCTACTTGTCCTCCTTAAATCTCTCTCGCACAATAAAACCACCTTTTCCATCTCATCACATGACAATACCCTTATCAAAGCAAATTTACACTCTAAACTTCTGGGTATCAGAATTGAAATTGATTAAAATTTGACCTACATGTTCATCTCTGTATTAAAAAGATAAATCAAAACATAGGCCTTCTCTATAGAAACAAAAATTCCTTGCCTCTAACTCCAAACCCGCTTTTGCTCAGCCTTTCTTACTACCTTGTCTTCTATACGAGTCTCCTATACTCACATTTCTACAATCTACCCTAATAACCAAACTGGAGCAAGCTTATAACAACATTGCTTGATTTGTCAGTAATCGACCAAATAAATCCCATCAATGTCTTGCCTTAAAACAGCTTCAATGGTTTGAGTTCCCCAGCTTCTTCTTCTTCCCCAGCTTCAGTTCACTCACACCTTACTAAACAAATTCTCAGCATATCCTTCTCTCTCATAACCCTCAACTCTCCCTCTTGAACTCTGCGCAGCTCAGATCAACACCTTCATAAAATTTATAAAACCAAGAAAAACACTGGTAAACTTCTGTATAAAAGCACAGTGTCCCAAATCTGGAACAACCTCCCACAAATATTCGTAACATCAACTGTTCAGCCCATTATAGAACTGAACTTAAAAACTACCTTCTTAATTCTAGCTCCTGCCCATGTCAGGACCTGCTTAATACCCCCATCCTCACCTCTCTGTACCACTCATTATCTATCTGCCTTCCAAAACGTATGCTCTGTGTAGTTGTAACGCTATTCATGCATTTACTACCCATCTAGCTCTGACTGTTGTAATTCTAGAATCTACTAGCACAGACCTAATTTCAGAATATCACTCAGGTGAACACCACTGCATTTATTTATTTTTTTCATATCAACAACTGTAAATATTTGCAATGATATAACTATGTAATTCTTCTTGCTTTTTTAAATGTTATTTACTCTTGTTTATTAATGCATGATATATTATTTGTAATATTCTTGTACTTTGAATGTATGCTCGTTAATGTTCTATATATATTTTTTCTGGAGATTTTCTCCTCGGGTCTCCACTGAAAATGGGCCTCTGTCTCAGCTGAACTAACCCAGTGAACAAATGAGAAATTATACATATATATATATATATATATATATATATATATATATATATATATATATATATATACAACACACACACACACACACACACACACACACACACACACATATACATACATACACACATGCATTAGCTACAGATATCTACATATATATGTAGATATACATAGCTATAGGTGTTGTGGTAAAAGCTTGCTAACACATTTACCAAAAATACGTGATGCTACTATGGACTCAGATAAGAAATTTCTATGCATTCCCTTCTGAGGGAATTCTTACATGGTGATGACTTATTATATTTCTAGAAAAATGGAAGGAATAATTCTTTACAACCAGAAAAGTCTAGTATGTCAGGCATACTGCCATCGTTGAGAGAAAGACCTTGACTAGACAGGTTCCATCATGACCAAAGATATACATAATTAAGCAGTGTGGGTTGCCATCTTCAAGACAGTTTTACTTTGTTCTTCCATGAGCCATGTTTTCTTATATAGAGACTCACAAAAAAAAGACTAACTATCCTAGCCAGCTCAACTTTTGGAGCACAGAGGAAATAGCTCCATGTATTTAACCACACCTTCAATTGCACCTTCAACTTGCCATTCATTCAGTCAAATATCCATCAGAGTGACGCAGTAAAAATTGTCAAAAACTTGTAAAGCATTTATTCAGGGATATATGTTAGTGATGGACTTTGGCAATTTACCAAAGCTACACAGTAGATACTATAGCCTGCCTGACTCAAATTTATATGCAGAGGAGTAGCACAGCAAACATTGCAGTATCTGTGGTCTACCCACAATGCTTTGGAAGTTCCATGGTACAGGGGTTGTGAATATACTGCACCTTCCTCTTGGCTCAACAAAAGACTGGCTGCTTATGACAAGTTTTGGATCTGGAACTGCTAAGTAAATATGTGCCTTTTAAAAATTTCATTATGAAGACATAACTTAAGACACTCCTTCACATAGTCAAAGATGATTACTTTATATAGTTGAATGTGCTTACCATCAAATCTCAATCTATTACTCTTACTACAAGGAAATGAGGGATCACTATGAATATGCTTGTCTGCTCTTTGACCTGTCACTAGCAGTGCTGGCTGGTCTTTAATAACAAAGGATACATGTTTCTTCTTTCTTAGATGACTGGTCAATGACATCTCATTCAGAACAGTTTTGCCTATGGTGTGCACTCACAATTAAGTCAACTCTTCAATCAGATCCTGGAAATCCAGCAGATAATGACCTAGGAGCTGAGGCTCCCACTAAGAAAGGACTGGCATAACAATATTCTCATGTTGTAAAAGTTATCTAGAAAGTATTCCTTTCCATTCACAAGACAAAGTAAGCAATGCTCTAAGTGGTACTATGACTGCTAGGTCTCCTAGCATCAATGACAGACTCAATGTCATGTGTCTTATGGAATACATAATTTATACAGAAAGGGAATGGACCTTCCAATCACCTGATCTTGGTCAATTCGGACCAAACCAGTCATCCTTTATTAAGGCAAATATATATTTTCTGTAGTGGATATCAAATAAAAGCATCAAGAACTGAAAAATATTAATCTTCCTTATTACAGGAGCCCAGCATTTGTACAGATGTTTCTTTGGATAGGTGGAAGGTCATATGGCAATACAAAATACTTAGAAAGGTACCTCTTAAGGAGGTCAAGATCCACATTATTCCATCTGAAAAATGAGCAGTAGGCCATGCCCTAGCTTTAGTAACATACGTGTCTAATCAATAGTATTGATTCAGAGAAATCAGTGATTGTGACTTAATTGAAGAAACTAGTTGGGACAAACAAAACAATTCCCTGAGACAGAGAGAGAGGGAGAGAGAGAGGGTGAGAGAGAGAGAGAGAGAGAGAGTGATAAGTAAAAGGTAATGATTTTCATCAACAAACATGTGCAGAACTTCTTAGCTACCATCATTTTTGAAATTCTCAATGTATAAGTGGATTGGACTATCCTCACACAGAAAATGGATTCTAATATATTTTTATATTTGAAAAACAAACCAAGACATTTCTAAATGGACCTGCTAACAATGAAATGTAACATTTTTAAATTACTTTTCAAGAGCAAAAGGCTCATAGCAGCATTACACACATTCCTTCAGGGCTGATACTTTATGTGCTTTTACCAGTTTCATTGCTTCTAAGTATATATGCTTAAAATTCAGATGGTCAGACCTCAAATAAAGGTAATAGCACTGTCATTGCCTAGTTTGCTATGGTCCTCCCATGTAATCAATATAACAGCAGACTTTCCCTGGTAAATTCTCACAAATAGGAATTCACTCACTTAAAGACAAGTAACCACTCACCAAATGATACATGCAAATCATAGCTTAGTGACCAAAGGGCAAGACTGCAGACCACATTACCACCAGAACAAACCTCATAGTTAAGTTTGTAGTAAGAATTGCAGTAGCTGACAAAGGGATGGTATAGAACATACATGGTATTCACTGTGGGAGCTGCTTGCATTTAATGTTTCACTATGTTATACCTCCGACAATGGCTAGTTTAAACCTCTAATCAGACTTATCTATATTATAAATACTGCACATTTATCTGAGGGTAATATCACTGTGTTGTCACCACCTACAGTGTTAGTAATTGCAGGGTCACTAGGGCAACAATGAAATAAATACATCCATCTCAGTTTCTCACCAGCACCTGCCTTGATATCAAAACATTGATGTGCTTTGCATAATTAGGTTATCTCCTCTACTCACTCTGTTATGTCAGACTAAAACAATATTATTTATTTTATTTAAAGCTGCTCATTTGAATTAAAATTGAAGGTATGGGTGTGTGAATGTGTTCTGCATATCATGGCACAGATGGATTAGAGAAAAAGGAAGAAACTGTAATATTTATTGACAGTGATGTAAAACAAGAGATTGTGACTTAACCCAAAAATGGAGATGACAATGTGAAGGCATTAATAAGTCTCAATTCAAAGAAAACTGAAATAATCTAAGAAAGAACTTTTGTGATCTAAGACTTTTATTGGCTGGGTATGACAGAAGATTTGAAGTATGCGAATTTCATGATTTTAATTTTTTTTTTGCTTAAACAGTATGATGCCATATGACTGACAAAGCAAAAACTGCATGAGGTACATGATAAAAGCAGTTCAGACTTCTAGCAGGAGCAGCCTTTGGTCAACTGGTGCCCTAGGCTAAAGGGCTCCATGGCGCCCCCTACCACACCATCTGGTGCCCCTATCCTGGTCTACCTACACCAAATAAATACTGGAAAAGTGCCCCTGCTACCCCGGCGCCCTAGGCGGCCGCCTAGTTGGCCTATACCTAAGGTCAGCTATGACTTCTAGACAGATAGTTTATTTAAGAAATTGCTAATGCTAGAAGATAAGGCAAGGAGAAATAATTTGTAGTTGAGTGGAGTGTCTGAAGATAAGGTGGGAGCATGCTGCTGGGACTCTGTTAAAACAAAGTTGGTACTCTAAAATGGATTTACAAAGATTGCCATTAACAGGTTACCATTAACAGTAGATAAATGAGAATATGAACAGCCAAGAATAATTATGGTACAGTTTGTGCCATTGTATAAATAAGAGCAAGCTGTGGATAGCTGTATGATGGAGGGAAGTCTAGTCATTATAGACCATGAATTTGGTTCCGTTGCATCAGCAGTTACAATTTACAAATCAAGGACTACGGAAGTAAGAAAGAAAATTAAGAAGATGTCTTTCCCAGTGGTTCTGAATTTTATTCTTAAATGGCATGCAGGGATTTACTACTGGAAGGATTGTGGTGGCTAAGCTGAAAGGACTGTCAGAAATGACTAATAATGATGCTAAGAAAATGGAATAACGTATCTCCCATAACTTGATTGTCTCTTCAAGTTGTTATGAAGAAGAAAATGTATGGGAATAATATGGTGGTCACAGTGTTAAAGGGAGAGTTTGTCTGTGTAAATAGGCATATGGCAAAGGCTGAAAAAGACTGCCTTGTGTACTGAAACTACTGATTGACTTGGCTGCCAAACTGTGACTTGGTAAACTTGACAGGCCTGAAACCAGGATTTAGAAATTTAGAGTACAATGCACATTTGGTTTTCTTCCATTTAGCAATGCATTACTAAAAGCATCAGAATAGGACTTCTGCGTACTAGTTTTTTTTTAAGACAATTGAACTAAAGAGGAATCTGAGAATGTTTCAGGGACATTTGGCAATTCATTTCATTACCTCATAATAAGATTAAACTCAGACATACATTTTTTTGACTGGATTATCTATTACAGTGTAGATTTAGTGATAGTGAGGTGCTGTTGTAATAATAGAAATCAGTACATGGGAACGTATCTAATGGGGGGGGTCTATATTAGTTTGCCAAAAGTTATTTTCAGCGAACACCTCTTTGTTGACCCATATTCAGTGAAAATCACTTCTGCAATTCGCTGACTTTTCCAAGAGCAATGAAACAATTGTCCCACAGCACAACGGAACCCACAATTAACTAAATCAAACCCACCCAAGTGAGGGGGACTTCCCACACCCCCTGATGGGGGGATGCACCCCCCACACACCCTGACTATATATACCAACTCTGAGATCGCACTACAGTGGTGAAAAGGGCAAAGTTGTGTAGGTACTTCATTGCCCTTGGAAAAGTCATTAAATTACAGAAATGATTTTCACTGAATATGGGTCGACGAAGAGGCGTTCGCTGAAAATAACTTTTGGTGAACTAATATAGACCCCATACAGGGTATGTTGATAAGGTATACTGTCTTTAATAATAGCAAGGGATCTTTTTGCAAAGTATACAGTCTTTAATAATGGCATAGCCTGAACTGAAAATAGATTTTCAACCCCTCCTTATTTCTTCATAGTTATTTGATAAAAATTATAAGCATCCAATTAAAGCCTATGATAACAGATATATTCTTATAATGACTGGTACTTAAATTATCTGTTTATAAAGCTAGATATTAGAAGTCTAGTATTATGAGTAACATGAGAACATAGTATTGAAAGACTTGTGTTAGCATACTAGTGACTTCTTACAGCTTAGCTTGTTGTACATTATTACTTTTAATACAAGTTATTCTACTAATTTGTTAATACTTGTAATTACATTTGAACTGTTTATTAAACATAGGAGAAGGTATGTTATAAAATCTAAAATAGAGTATAAAAAGAGGGTAGGTTGCTGAGGACTGTTGTTGGATATAGAAGTATGGGGGCCCTCTGAAGCAGCTTTATAATTATTTGTGCTTGTTGCATATGGGAACAATATGAACTACAGATAGACACATGGATTATATATGGGATGTTGTTCATAATGTGATCAATAATTATAGACTGTTCACTCAGTTTCTAATATACATTGATATTTTTTACTAACAGATGCTTAATGTATTCGATTTGTTCCCAAAAGCTGTATCAGAAGGAATATTAGAAGAAATGCACTTTATATAATGAAGAACATTGGATATTTAATAATATTTTGTAGATACTGGGCCCTTTGAGATAGTTGCATGGTGAGCTGCATGCATGGGAATATTATAAATTATTCATTAGTATATGGGTTATATATAGAAGTTTAGATAAATGTGTATACATATATCCATTAAGAATTTTAAAGATTTTAAAGTAAACTACATAATGTAAAGGAATAGTGATGGAAGGCATAACATTAGACGGATCCATTTTTAAATGCTGAAATTCCGAAATCTCGACTTTTATAAAAAGTACCTAAAACATCGAGATTTCAGAATCTTGACATTTAAAAGTATGTAAAAAATTTCAATAAAGAGTTTGCAGGGGCCAAGCCCCCCCTGCACCCTCCACACCCCCTACTTAAATAGACCAACTCCAATATCACGTTACAATGAAAAGAACAGTAATGCTCCTGTTGCACTAACCATTCTCTTCACTGTAATGCGATCTTGGAGTTGATATATTTAAGTAGGGGAGGGTGTGGGGGGTGCAGGGGGGCTTGCTCCCCTGCAAACACTTTCTTTTACTTTATTTTTTTAACCCACTTTTAAATGTCGAGATTCTGAAATCTCGATGTTTTGGGTACTGTTTTTAAAAGTTGAGAGTTCGGAATTTAGATATCTAAAAGTGGACCCCGTTATACAGATACATGAGGAGACATTGGATTACTTTGTAAAGAAACATTTATGTAAATTACACTCTTGCTCTGTAATGTTAGTTAAGAGATAGATGTATATTTTAAAAGCTGACATACATTATACATTTGGATGTAGGTGTATATGATATTACTTGAATTTAGAAGATAGCCTAGTTCTGGAAATGGATATAGTTATAATAAACAAGGAGGAGGATAGATGAGCTATATGACTGATGTTGAAAAGGTGAGACAATGATTGATTCTGAAAATGTAAGATTCAGTCTGGGATTAATTTGTCAAATTGTAAGTCAGTCATATACTTGAAAAAGACAGGTGATTAGACTAATGGGGGGACAAGGGGCTGTTAGGACACAAGTATCGGGGCATGATTATATTGCAAACTGTAAATGCCAGTATGACAGTGAATCTGAAAAACAAGAAGGAACAACAGTTTTTGGGACACTTAAATGTGAATAAGTAAGATCATGAAGTAATTCAAGCCGGAATCCCTTAAGTGAAATGTTTATCTTTTAAGGAAATATTGTTGCCATAGCTTGAGGGGTTACCTGTAATGGTGATGACATAGCTGCATTAATATAGATCACTTCATTACAAAATAAAATATTTGTTGAGAGGACGTTTGAATATAGTATCCTTCTTTGAAGACTAGCCAGGCTCATTTGCTTTATTTTTCTAATTGAAGCTGAAAAGCTGTGTGATGCTTGCTGTATAAAATCAGTGTATTTTGGCCTGATATTCAGTAATTTATGAGAGTAGTGAGTTTAAGGCATGTTGTCTCCCCATCTGGTTACCTTACTGGGTAGACTTGATAAACTTTGTCAAAGTTTGATGAGTGTGAGACAGACTGGTGGTCAATGTCAGAGCGTGGTTGTGCATGATGGCAGAAATGTATTTTGTTAAAAAGAGTGATTCTCTGTTGCTAAGTATTTTAAAGAGTAGGCTCCTCCTGAGTTGCCAGGGGGGCATATGTACTCTTTAGTGTTACCCATGGGAAATCACTTATACCTCCACAGCATTTATAAATATTACAATACAAAGGAATACATTATAATAGCCGAATAGTTAATAATGCCACATTATCCAAATGAGGAATTAATAAACAGACAGGCAATAAGGATTTAATAAATAGACAGGAAACATGTGAATATCTGAGGAGAGAGCAGTGAAGGAAACTACAATATCAACTTCAACAAGAAGTTGTTATACAATAGTCAAGACATTGGATTGCCCAAAAACTAATTTTGGACATGTAGGAAGGAGGAAAGGTAATAGCATTCTTTTTCTTACTTGAGCTGAGCCTGAAATTGGTCCAGATGGATCAGTTCTCTGCTCTGGTTAACACATTTGTATAAGTAATTAAATAAACCTACAATATTAAAACATTGAAAGATAAACCCAATACTGAGGCCAAAGTGTACTCAAACCAAAACAATAATAAAATCAAACACTCTAAAGGAGAAAAGAACTCAGAAGCAATGAGGTTAGTATAACTTCTTTTAATACCTGCTTTCATAAAATTTCATCAGAAAACAAGCAATATCAGCCTAAAACAAGTTCCTTTTATACATTAAATATTGTTACAATACATAAAATACCTTTAATTTTACCATCCTACTTAACTCATATAATTAAAAACTGGTACACTCCACTTTCAGTTAACTAATTGTATTACACCCATTCTGTTTTCTATCCCTTAAAAAAAACTTTATGTTAATGTGTTCATTTAAACCAGGTAGAGAATCTGCCATCAACCTTATTTGCCAATGAACTTCTGTTTTCTCTACCTAGATTTTAAAGTCACCACCCCTCTTATCAAGGTTAACCTGTTCCAAAACAGCAAACTAAAACTTTTTAAAATATTCACATACACTACTGTGTTTAAACAATGCATTGTTATCTCTATTCTTAATGGCATACAAATCCTGTCACGGAGACTCCTAGTGGTCATATACACATAAGACAATCACATCAAGAAAAAAACCCGATGTATACTACTGCCTCAGAACCACAATGAATTCTTCCAGTGGGTTTAGCTGTAAATGTTAAATGTGACAATACTGTAGATGGACCTTTGTAAATGAATCTTGAAACTGTACCAATGAACTTCTGTTTTCTCTACCTAGATTTTAAAGTCACCACCCCTCTTATCAAGGTTAACCTGTTCCAAAACAGCAAACTAAAACTTTTTAAAATATTCACATACACTACTGTGTTTAAACAATGCATTGTTATCTCTATTCTTAATGGCATACAAATCCTGTCACGGAGACTCCTAGTGGTCATATACACATAAGACAATCACATCAAGAAAAAAACCCGATGTATACTACTGCCTCAGAACCACAATGAATTCTTCCAGTGGGTTTAGCTGTAAATGTTAAATGTGACAATACTGTAGATGGACCTTTGTAAATGAATCTTGAAACTGAGCAAGCATACAGTTATAAGTCCCTCTCCCTATGTTAGTGTCAGGTGGTATTATCCAAGTTTCATCCTTCTCTAATAGATGTTTGAAACTAACATCTTTTTTTGTACACAAACAAGGGTGGGTCAACTAAGACCTCTACCAAAGCTTTGTTTCCACTAATTATTTTCCAATTGCTCTCAGTTAAATGTTGGATACCTAACGTACCTACTGACGTGTCCAAGGCACACCCAGGGACAAGTTGTTTATTATTGTTTTTATTAATGTTTGTTTTGAAAGCCTTCCCCATTTTTAGAAATATTTTTATTTTCCATGGCATCAAGAAGACTAAGGTTAAAAATTACATGTCTTTCATCTAATATCTCTTGTGCTGTCTTTTCCAAAAAAATCAAGGTTACACCCTTTATCAATAAAAAGCATAGCTATATACTTAATTTCTTTATCAAAAGCCTTGTCGTCACTAATCATATGTGATGCCCTAATGAATTGCCCTCGATAAGGATGTTTCTTTTAATCAGATGCAGATGGTTACTTCCAAAGTGAAGATAACTATAGGAAAATGTATCTTTTTTATGTATCTCACTTTGGAATTCAATATTAAACTCACTCCATATTTATTTATTTTTTTTAAAAAGAGACTTCCTATCCAAATTTGCCTATAGTAAAACTGAAAAATGCAGAGGCATCATTTAGATTGTTGACAAAGTCTAATCCATAAACACCTCCTTCCAAGATAAAAAAAAACATGTCATCAACAGATCTTTTGTGAAAGACTGTGTTACCAAAGAACTGTGTTGTTGGAAACATTTTTCTCTCCCACCAGCCTAGCACAATGTTTGCATAGACCAGGGCAACAGTCACCCCCATTGCAACTCCTCATTTTGTTGATAATATTTATTATTAAAATGAACGTGTTATTTTCAAGCAATATATTTCTAATAAAGTAACAAATAGTTAAATCATAACTATATAGTTAAGGACATCTACCACACTCATAAAAATTTCCCCTACTCCATGTTTATCAAATTTGATGATAAAAGTGATGCTCTTAAAGACATTTTGACAAAAAAAACTGGACCATCTTTAGAGGTAATGCAGAAATTATTGAACAACTAGGGGAAAAACCAAGATTCGTTTTTAAAACAGGTAATAACTTAAAAAACATACTAGAACATCCAATTAAAAAACATTCTGATAACAACAGGTCAGGGGGGACTAAAAAATGTGGTATGTGTAACTATTGTAAACACACTAACCAGGACAGTAGCATTGTTACTGGAGACCCCCCAAGGATAGTTTTCCTGAGTCCAGGGAATTGTGGTAATATTGGCATTGTTTATATAGCTGTGTGCAAAATCTGCAATTATTTTTTAAGAGGGGAAAACAACTAGAAGTTTACAGAAACGTATTTATGAACACCTTTATGCAATTAAGAAATGTGACAATAATAATGCATTGTACAGACATGTTAGTGGATCTTGCCAAGGAAACAACTTTACATTTGGCATTTTAGAAAGAATTATAAAAGATGTGAGGGGGAGGGTACTGGAAAACAAAATTGAGGACAGTGAGCTCAAATGGCAATTGAAATTAAATGTAACATCTGAGCTGGTGATAAATGACAGTACCTCTATTATGCCTGTTCTTAAGAGGAAAAACTATGTAAGTATAAAGTGGGTTAACACCCTTTAAGAATTAATTTTATGTAATCACATGACTATTGCATTTTAGATATTTAAGTGTTTGGTCTTTTGAATTCATGGTTCTGATGAAGTCAGTTTGATGAAAGTGCTTAACCTTTTAACATTTGTTTTATTAAACATGTTGTACTTATTCTGGGACTTTGAATCTTATTGGTATAAAAAAAAACATCCCAATAGGACAATTCATTAGGGCAGCACTATGATTAGTGATGACAAGGCATTTGCTAAAGAAGTTGAGTATATAACTATGCTTTTTACTAATGGAGAATAAAACCCTGATTTTTTTGGAAAAACCACAAGAGATATTAGACAAAAGACATGTAATTTGTAACCTTATTCTTCTTGATGGTATTGAAAATAAAAATAAAAACAATAATACAAATATTTCTAAAATGGGAAAGGCTTTCAAAATAATAACATTAATAAAAACAATTTGTCCCCTGGTGTGCATTGGACATATCAGTAGATATTTTAGGTATCCAACATTTAATTGAGAGCAGTTGGAAAATAATTAGTGGAAGCAATGATTTGGTTGAGGTCTTATGTACAAAAAAGATGTTGGTTTCACATATCTGTTAGAGAAGGATGAAACTGGGATAATACCACCTGACACTAACAAAGGGAGAGGGGCTTATAAGTGATAGTTGCTCACTTTGTAGACTCATTTACGAAGGTCCATCTATAGTATTGTCACATTAACATTTACAGTTAAACCCGATGGAAGGTCTCATTATGGTTTTGAGGGAGTAGTATACATCGGGGTTTGTTCTGGATGTGATTGTTTTTATGTGGGTATGACCACTAGGTGTCTCCATGCAGGACAAAAGAACATTTATATGCCATTGATAATAGAAATAACAACAATGCATTGTTTAAACACAGTATCGTATGTGAAAATTTTAAAAAGTTTTATTTTGCTATTTTGGAACAAGTTAACCTTGATAAAAAGGGGTGGTGATTTCAAAAACCAGGTAGAGAAAAGAGAAGCTCATTGGCAAGTAATGTTGAAGGCAGACTACCTGGTTTAAACAAACACATTGATATAAAGTGTTTTTAAGGGACAGCAAATTGAATGGGTATAATACAATTAATTAATTGAAGGTGGATTATACCAGTTTTTAATTATAGTAATTAAGTAGGATGGTAAAATTGAAGGTATTTTATTGGTTGTAGCAATATTTAATGTATAAAAGGAACTTGTAGGTTGATGTGTGTTTTCTGATGAAGTTTTACAAAAGTAGATATTAAAAGAAACTACACTAATCTCATTCCTTTTGAGTTCTTTGCACCTTTAGAGTGTTTGATTTTATTAAACTTATAATATTGTCAGGAAGCATATATAAAGAAAACATTGCCTGTCATAGTGACTGATTTGCCTTTTTATAATGGTGTTGTGTCTACATACACTGATTGAAGTTATCTTTACCAGGAGTATCAATGAGAGGAAATACAGAGTTTGTAATATTGAAGCAGAGAGGTAAACCATATCAATGGTCATGAAGGCCCTATGGGAAGACAATATATTTAGTAGAGCTAGAGAATGGGAGAGCATAGGAGAATAGAAAGGCAAACAAAGAAACAGAAAAGCCGAATTTCATACCTCGACTATTAATTAGGAAATGACCTGTTCTGCAAGGTAACCAAGGTCAAATAACAGGTACTGAATCAGTTATTAATTCCAATGCTTTTAAAACACTTGTGATAAAGTTTTTAGACAGGTTAATTTTGTGTGGTCATTTATGAGTGAACAAGGAAAAAGTTAAGATTTTAGCTAGATTTTATTGTCATAGAAAATGTTTATGCAACTATGTAAAATGTCAAAGGTCATCACCCAGTGCAACATTTAAAAATCCATTGGTACCATTATATATTGTGGAAATTCCATTTGAAAGAACAGTAGTGGATGTACACTAAGTAAGGGTAATCAGTATATCTTGGTAGTCAGCAATTATGCAACAAAATTTACTGATGCAGTACACTTATGAAGCATTAATGCAAAGTCTATAGCAAAAGAACTAGTACTGTCCTTTTCTAGATGAGACATATCCTGAGAAATTCTTACAAACCAAGGCACAGCATTCATGTCCAAAGTAATTCATAAACACTTTTTAAAGTAAACAGCTAATGACATCTGTATAGTACCTTCAAACCCATGGGTTAGTTGAATGCTTTAATAAAATGTTAAAGTTTATGTTATGAAAGGCTATAGAACTGGATGGGAGAAACCAAGGCCAGCTGCTTCTGTGCCTTCTTTTTGCATTAGGAAAAGTACCCCAAACCTCAGCTGGGTTCACACCATTTGAAGTGTTATATGGCAAACATCCCTGATGCTTGCTAGAAATAGGAAAAGAAACAGGAATGAGAAAAACACCCCAAGTAAAAATGTCACAGAGCATTTTGCAGACCTACAGGGCAATGTATCAAAAGCAAGGTTTCAAGGAATTTGCACTAAAAAAATGAAGGCATATTTTAGTGCTGTGCAAGTGACTAATGATAATTAATGAATGATGTTACTACAGTTTGCATACTGGCATCCTGATACGATGTGATAAAGATTAAGGCCTGATAACTAATAAGATTAGAATATGATTATCACAGTAATGCAGGGATGACTGCTTTGTGTAAATGTTGACTTTTGAGTACAATTTTCAAAATACCTGGTTCAATATTATTAATAATGATTGTTTATGATTTTTACTTTAATTACGCTATCAGGATTACTTAGAAATATCAAAGTCAACTGGAAGTCAATAATTGTGATTTATGCTTAGAAACATGGGCATGAAAAAAATTGAAGTGAACCCTCACTTTTACCTTCTGTTCATGTACATGGGTGGGAGATCTCGCTTAATTTCCTGTAACCAGCCTCCTTGGTAGTTAGCAGCAGAGAAGTCATTGTACAGTCCAGATTCTCTTTCATCTTCTGAGTCTTCATCACCTGAATTCAGAGTATGCAAGTCACTGAACTGGCAGGCTAGTCATAAACACAGAATGATCACCTTTATCAAAACACACAACTGGTTCATGGCTGGAACCATAATCATCACATTTTGGTAGAAGAAATAAATGGAAAGGCCACCCTATATCCAAACAAGCAATGTTTAAATGAACATACATCACAATCCAAGGGATCTTTCCAACCAATCAGTCTCCTTTCTCTCTCTCTTTATATATATATATATATATATATATATATATATATATATATATATATATATATATATATATATACACATATACATGCACACGCACACATACACACACACACACACACATATATATATATATATATATATATATATATATATATATATATGTGTGTGTGTGTGTGTGTGTGTGTGTGTGCGTATATATGGATCGAGGCCATATGATTGAATTTTTGAAAACTCGAAGCTTTTGAAAGGAGATTTTGGTATAGCAAGGATTGGGACATTTACACTTTTCTTCACTGTAGTGTGATCTCAGAGTTTGCTTAAGCCCACTGCATAAATGTAAAAAAAGTAGATTTTTCTGGGGGGGTTTTTTCTTTTTTTTTTTTATGTTTGAGTTTTTGGAAACTTGATCATATGGTCTCATCCATATGCATTTCGAGTTTCTGAAAACTCAGTCATCTGACATAGATCCTCCTGACAGTAATTGATATTCTCACTCTAACTGTCTAATCAATAAAAAAGGGTCTGTTGCCATGGATATGAACTTTCCTACTGTCTCCGTTACTGGCTTGGTGGATATGGGTATTCCGAGGCAATGTAGAAATTGCCTCATGTTTACTGACAACCAGTTAATTCTCAAACACACTGATATGGTATGTGAGAGATGTATTTACACAATGTCACTGGAGGCAAAGCTCTCACATAAAAGTCCTTCTAATGTCAATAAGGTTTTCAGTAGTACACACGCTGCACCCATCACACAAAATTCAAACAGACATATAGACCTACATATGCTGAGTCATTTACATGTAATGTTCCTAAACCACAAAGACCTCCTAGATGAAGTACACATAACAAATACCCTCTGCAGCCCCAAATGCACTCTTTCAAAATAACCACCCACATCAACACATAGAGCTACAGCTCATGGAGCCTCTACCTCTAAGCACATAAGGCAAGTCACCACACAATCCTACATTTTAGTCATTGCAGACACCATCGTGAGACACACTGATGTCCCTCTCACCAGGCTATGTAAGGAGAATGTTACAGTCAGTTGGTTCTCAGGGGCTAGGATCTGTCACATTATGCGTGCACTCAGGTCATTTGACCTCAGTTACCAATATGACTCTGTCATATTCCATGTGGGAGTAAATGACCTGTGGTGTACCTCCCTAGACTATATGAAGAGAGACATCATGGAGCTCTCAGAATATGTATCTCAGACTGATATGAGCCTAACATTGAGCAGCATTTTACCTTCTCCAAGGATGATGCCACAATAAGAACAAAATATGATAGATTTTAATAATTGGCTTAGTTTCTGGTGTCTTTCTAAAGGGATGCAATATTTGTCAGCATGGAAGGATATGGTCAATAGACCACGCTGTTTTACCAGGGATGGTCTGCACTTCTCCCCTCTAGGCTTTCAAATATTAGTAAAAACATTGTCTTCCCCCTAGTACCTTTTTAGGCAATGCCAAACTGAAAGTACTTCCGACATAGGAAATTAAAACCAAGAAAATCTAAAGGTATTACTGCTCAGTGCTAGGAGTCTAAACAAAAACCTCCACTCCCTAGAAGCTCTCTTTACCCTAGAGAATGCTGATGTCTATGCGGTCACTGAGACATGGTTTAAAGCCGTGGAGAGCCCACCAACAGTGTAAGGTTATAATGTCTTCCACACATTTAGATCAGCTACTTCACAGGCAGGGAATAAAGGTGGAGGTGTCTCTGTTTACGTCAAAAATAAATATACATCAAGGCTGGTCAAACAGGACAATGCACTTGAGCTGACCCATGTCCAAATCACCATAGGTAAAATCCAATACCACTTCCTTGCAAGCTATAGGTCCCTGTCTATGACCCAGGAAACCTATACCATGTATTTAAACTTATTAGAAACACTAACTATCCAACCCAATACCACATTCATAGGTGACTTTAATTACCCCACTATTAACTGGGAACCCTATACGACACCAAACGCACATGCACAGAGATTCCTGGATTTTGTAAACACAAACTCCCTGGACCAGACAGTCAATACACCAACCAGGGGTGTAACTATACTGGATCTGGTCCTCAATAATATGGGAGACTGCTGCACACTCCCTACTGTAATGCCTTTCCTGGTAAGGTCAGACCACAAAATGGTATCCTTTGAAGTAAAAGTAAAACCTGGACCCCCAGATAAACCTGGAATATTCAGGAACTATTCTAAGGCTAACATCCTGCTATTAAGTGAGAACCTGGCAAAACATCAAGCCCCCATAAACCCTGAGAACACTTCTGCCTATGCAGAACTGTTCACAGAAACCATGTACAAGCATGTTAATAACTGCATAGAAGCAGCTGTACCCACCAGGAAGAAGTACAGAATTAACTCAAAAAACAAGCCCCCCCTGGTGAAATCACAAAATCAATCGGCTGTATAACAGGAGGAAGAATATCATGGCAAAAAATAGGAGGTGCAGCAGCCAGCAGGATAAAATCACTCTCATCAAACTAAACAAATGACTCAGAGGACAAATAAAGTCTACTAAAGCTAAATTTGAGGTAAGTTTAGGCTCCCCAGCCAAGGACAACCAGAAAGCATTCTTTAGCTATGCCCACAACCTCAAAGGCAATACTCAATTGTGTGCAGAGCTCATTATAAATGGAGCCACCTATACCGAGCCAGCAGATATAGCAAATCTCCTGGCTGATAAATTCAGCTCCAACTTTACCCCTCTCTCCCCCTCAACCTTCCCTCAGGAAATATCATCAAATATAACTCCCCCTGCTATCACTAGGGAACAAGTCCTTAATGCTCTCTCTAAGAACAAGAACACTGCATCAATGGGCCCAGATAATATCCCAGGATGCCTTCTAAATATCATGAAACATGACCTATTGGGGCCTCTGGAATTACTATTTAACTGTAGCCTCCAAGCAGGCTTTGTGCCTCATGAATTGAGAAAGGCAACAATCATCCCTCTGCACAATGGTGGGAAATAGAGATGATCAACAGAGATATAGAAACCTCCAGACACTGGACACAACCCAGTTTGGTTTTGTCAAGGGCAGATCATGCCTACTCATCCTGATGGACTTCTTTAAGAAGGTCACCAAAGCAATGGATGAGGGCAAAGTCATTCACACTGCCTACCTTGACCTGGCCAAGGCATTTGACACAATACCCCACTCGGGTATTGTTGACAAACTCAAGAGGTTAGCTACAAACCTGTATGTCACCCAGTGGATAGCCAACTGGCTCACAGACAGGACCCAGGAAGTTAGAATTTGGCAGTCTACCTCTACAAAGAGGCCAGTCACAAGTAGAGATCCTCAGGAATCAGTCCTTGGACCGCTCCCTTTTGGCATTTACTTCTCAGAAGTCAAGGCTAATGTCAGTGGTCTCTGGCTGACTAAATTTGCAGATAATTTCAAATTAGGAGCTGTCATTGAATCTCACACTGACAGAAATGTTCTCCAGGAGGGGCTGACACAGCCAATTAACTGGTGTCAGAACCATGGACTAAAACTAATTGCCAAGAAATGCATAATAGCATCCTTTGGGAAGTCATCCATCCCTGATAACTATTATATTGACAGCACACCCCTTAGAGCTGACCCAGTAGTCAGGGACTAAGGGACACACATAGATAGTAATCTAGCCTTTGATCATCACATGTCTACAGTGGTGAGGAAATCATTCTATGTTGCACAATTTATAAACAAAGGTATGGCATCTGTCGTATTCTTTTACCTTTAAAAGAAGACGCGAGACAACGGTGTGCAGTTGGTACCAACTCCAAGCTTTATTGACCGGCCAACATACATGCAATGCAATGCCACAACTTCCTGTCTCGCAGCCTTTATATCATGCACGTTCCCCCGCCCCCACAGAACACTAGCTACGGCAAGATAACACAGTCCATTGAATACACCACATCTCCCTTTCCATAAGGCCCCTTTTCGCTTAGCACCAAACCCAGATCTATTCCTTTCTCCCACTTCACTACAACTTGGTACATGGACACCAAATGCTCACTTAGCCACATTCAGATTACTATAAACCCCCAAGACATTGTTATTCCTGCCCGGAACTTCATAGATCCAAGCGGTCCGGCTTATTAATGACTCTTCCAGATCTGGTCCTCACCACGTCCCCAGGAGCCCGGAGTTCCAGGGGAAGGCCATTGCAAGATGGCAAGGCCTCTTCGATCTTGCTTGGCACATTTTCCGGACACCCAGGGTTTGATTCACAGTCAGGCTCAGATAAGGGAATCAAATGCACACGGTTTCGCCGCACAGTCCCTTGTGGCACATCTACCTTGAAAGACCTCGGCGAGCAATGGTTTTGATCTACCATACCTGGGGTCTTCAGATCTGTCACCCACACCTGGTCACCAGGCAACACATTCCCCAACGGCCTGGCCCGATGGCGTCTGTTGTAGTTTTCGCCCATATACACCCTCTTCTCCCCCTCTTTCCCCCTGAGCCTTCTCCAATCAGGCAACGCAGGGTCCAACTGTGGAGGATAAATCGGGAGGGAGGTCCGCAACCGTCGTCCCATAAGGAGTTCCGCAGGGCTATACCCATTCTGCAGCGGCGTTGTCCTGTACGCCAAGAGAGCCATGTACGGATCTGTACTTTTTTTTAGCAGGTTCTTCACCGTCTGCACCGCCCGTTCCGCCTCCCCGTTACTCTGCGGGAACCTGGGGCTGCTTGTAACATGATCAAAGCCATAAGCGGTTGCGAAGGCCGCAAATGACTGTCCTGAAAACTGAGGTCCATTGTCGGACACAAGTACCTCTGGGATACCATGGCGAGCAAAAAAAGATTTCAGGTGGATAATGACCTCATTGGATGTGGTAGGGTTCAACAATGCAATCTCGAGAAACCTGGAGAAGTAGTCTACGACAAGGAGGTAAGTCTGTCCTTTCAATTCAAACAAGTCCGCGCCCACTCTTTGCCATGGGCGGTCAGGGTATGCTGTTGGGAGGAGGGGCTCAGGAGGATTCCTTCTCTCTGAGATGCACGTCCTGCATCTTAAGACCATGTCATTTATCTGTTGGCTAAGCCCAGGCCACCAAACGGTCTGACAGGCTCTGGCTTTGCACTTCACGATGCCTTGATGTCCCTCATGCAACTTCGACAACACCTCATTACGCATGGCAGAGGGATAACAAGGCGAATCTTTCAAAAGCAACCCATCTTTCACTGTCAGTGAGGAACGATCTGGCCAGTAGCTCTTCAGTAAAGGTTCCTGGTTCGCATACGGCGGCCACCCCTGGCTGCACAAGTCCATGACCCGCACACACACACTGTCCGCTTTCAGCTGCTCCCGTAGGGTTTGGAGGAAGGATGGCTTCACCTGCATGTTTTCCACAATACTATGCACGTAGATATCCGTATCCTCCATTAACTCTGTTTCCTCCGGGGTTAGCCTGGTTTTAAGTGGAGAGCGTGACAGGGCATCTGCCACCCACAGTGATTTCCCTGGAGCATACTGCACCGTGTATGAAAACTGCATCAGCCTCATCCGGAAGCGTTGAATTCTGGGCGGTAAAAGATCCAACGCCTGGCCGCCCAGCAGTGAGACCAGGGGTTTGTGATCAGTCTCTAGACAAAATGATTTGCCCAATAGGTAATCTCGAAAGCGTTCACATGCCCAGGTAGACGCCAAAGCCTCCTTTTCGACCTGGGCATATCGTTGCTCCGTGGGTGAGAGTGACCTCGATGCATATGCCACGGGTCTCCAGCCATCCTCCCATTTTTGCTGCAACACACTCCCCACCCCAAAGGATGATGCATCTGCGGAAACCTTCGTATCTCTCTTCGGGTCATACACAGCCAGAACTGGGGGTGAGGTGATAGCCTCTTTTAAATCATTGAATGCCTTCTCCTGATCCCCACCCCAGTACCAGCTATTCTTTTTAGATAATAGGTCTCTCAAAGCTCTATCCCTCTCAGCCAAATGAGGGATGAACTTCCCCACCTGATTCACCATGCCCAGGAAACTTCTGAGTTCTCCCACTGTAGCAGGTGCTTTCATCTCCGTGATGGACGCGGTCCGCCTCGGATCCGGGCTTATACCCGAACTTGTAATGACATGGCCCAAGAAGGTCACTGTGCCTCTCGACAGGTCACATTTCTCTATATTCAACGTAATACCAGCTTCTCCCAGCCTCTTAAGTACCGCATGAAGTCGGGCATCGTGCTCCTCCTGGCAACGCCCCCAGACCAATACATCGTCTATGTGACAAATCACCCCCTCTAGTCCTTCAATGACCTCTGTCATCATGCGTTGAAAGTGTTCCGGTGCAGAGTTAATGCCAAAGGGAAGGCGGTTAAAGTGGAAGCGGCCAAAAGGGGTTATGAATGTGGTAAGCGCAGCCGACTCCTTCGACAAAGGAATTTGCCAAAATCCCATATTAGCATCCAGCTTGCTGAACACCTTCGCCCCAGCAAGCATCCCAAGACTCTGCTCAACCGAGGGCAGCACGAACCTTTCTCTGCATACATATTCATTTAGCTTAGTGTAGTCTACACATAGTCTCAACCTGTTACTGTCCTTCTTTGGGACTACCACCATGCCTGCACACCAATCGGTAGGCTCTTCCATTCTGGTAACAACGCCCAGCGCCTCCATCCTCTTTAGCTCCTCTTTCACTCTCCCCATCAATGGCAGTGGTATCCTCCTGGGGGTCTTCAGGGAATAAGGCACCGCATTTGGTTGCAGCTTTATGTGGTATGTCCGCTGCACTACCCCCAACCCAGAGCACAACTCCGGGTAAGAGGCCTTCAAAGACGCCAGGGTGATAGTGTCAACACGTTTCAAGAGACCCAGTTCCAAAATAGCAGGAAGGCCCAAAAGCGGCATGCGGAGTCCCTGCACAACATACACTTTCTCGCATGTCTGTCTATGTCCGTAACTGAGCTGAAGCTCCAAGGATCCTATAACCACCAGTGGCGTCCCCCCAGGACCCAGCAAGGGTTTCTCCGGCCGCTGGAGCACAGGAGCGTTCCTCCCCCGGAACAAGTTGTGCAGGTTTGACTTGGAGATAACAGTGACATCTGCCCCCGTGTCAAGCTTGAAAGTTATAGGTGTGCCCCGTATTTGCACCTCCACAATCCAAGAATGGTTCCCGGAAGAGACAGAGCCAAGGAAGAACCCCTGTTCATCACGCTCCCCCGGCTCCTCATCTTCTTCAATACTCTGCACTGCCTTGAACTGTCGGCAAACCCGCTGGTAGTGGCCCTTCATCCCACACAAGCGACATCTTGCAACAGTCGCGGGGCATAGGAGTCTATGGTGAAAAGGCCCCCCACACCTGTAACATAGCGAGACTGGAGCGCCTTTACTCTTTTGCTGCTGGCACTGAAAATTTGGCGCCAAAGCCTTGCCCCAACTTTTCGAGCCCTCCAGTCTGCGTCTGGTGTCCGGTGGTGACTGCACAGCGTTCACATTATACTGCAAGGCGGGACTGTCACACCGCAAGGCCGTTTGCTGCTTCTTTACCTCCTCCGACTGTCTGGCCATATTTACAGCCCTCTCTAAGTCCAACTCTTTTTCCATCTGCATCCGCTCTGACAGTCTAGTATCTGCTAGGCCCACAACAATTCTATCCCTTATAAGCTCGTCATGTAATGTCCCATAATTGCAATGTTCGGCTAAAGCATGCAAGGCAGTAACAAAAGCATCAACAGTCTCATTCAATTCTTGTTTCCTCATATTAAATCGTGCACGTTCATACACAATGTTCTTTTTGACAATAAAGAACTTTTCGAAACCCTCCTTCACTTTAGCATACTCCTGGTGCTCAGCCTCGGTTAGCTTGAGGCCTCTCAAAACGTCATCTGCCTCATCGCCCATGCAATATATCAGGGTGTTCACCTGGTTCCCCTCTGGGTTGGAAGATAAGTTACTGGCCTGCCGGAACCGTTCAAACCGGCGTATCCACCGTGTCCATTCGTGGGGTTTGGAGAAGTCAAAGGGTTCTGGCGGCTGGATGCTAAACGTAGCATTGGGAGCACTGGTCGCCATATTGATTCTAGCACGTGGCTGCCGACCATTCTCGTCGTCCGACATGTCCGCTTTCCACACCACTTGGCCCCTCGTACAATCTTCAACAAAAGGTCAGCACTCCCAAGCACAGCCACACAGCACTTCTGACACCATGTCGTATTCTTTTACCTTTAAAAGAAGACGCGAGACAACGGTGTGCAGTTGGTACCAACTCCAAGCTTTATTGACCGGCCAACATACATGCAATGCAATGCCACAACTTCCTGTCTCGCAGCCTTTATATCATGCACGTTCCCCCGCCCCCACAGAACACTAGCTACGGCAAGATAACACAGTCCATTGAATACACCACAGCATCTAAGTCCAAGGAAGTCATTTTTCCACTGTATTCGGCATTCATCACCTATCACTGAGTACAATGCCCCCTTTGGTATGTATTTAAACCAGGCATACCAAACAATTAAAATGTCCACAGAGGTTCCTCACTAAAAGAATACAGGGCATAAGTAATACATCCTATGCAGACCACCTCAAGGTCCTATCCCTGTATTCTGTCTCCTACGGGCTTTTGAGAGGAAATCTGTGCCTGGCATACAGGGCATTGTCAGACCCCATTCTGATAGACCTCCTGCATATCCATAAAACAAACAGCACCAGAATTACCCATTCTAAAGACTTAAAACTTGCCTGTGATATAAATAGGACCTGCTGAAGAGATAGGTATGTATCCCAGAAAATACCCCATCTATGGAACAGGCTTCCCATCCATGTGAAGCAGAGTTCCTCTCTAATCCAATTCAAGTGCAACTTAGACAATTGGATGGGAAAATGGAAATTCATCCCTGATTTGGCACCTATGTCTCTAATGGACAGAGGCAACCTGTAAATGGTTCACTTCCTAGGCCCATGCTTACACTTATCAAGGGTATCAGAACTTGTCAGAGATTTGGGATGCATGGCTAGGCTTAAAAAGGCCCTTGTGGTCATTAGCCTAGTAAACACCTGTGAACCTATGTATATACATATATATATATATATATATATATTTATTTATATCTAAATATATATATATATATATATATATATATATATATATATATATATATATATATATATATATATATATATATATATATATATATATAATTATATTACACAAAACAACCAAACGACTTAATACTTAAACAATATAAAGCATGGAATATAAGTTGGCAGACAAATACCTCACTGCCTTAAGACGGCAGTGCATATCTTAGAAAACCTGTCTTAATCTAATTATTACAGATACCAGAAGTCATTATCTTTCCTAAGTTGTTTAATTTTAGAAGTTGTAACTATTGTGACTTTATTTTTGTATTGGGAGCATTTCTCCCCTGGCCTTCACTGAAAAGTGGCTTTACTGCCCAGTCGGTCTATTCCTGTAAAGAAGTGCAGAGTAAAATTAAATAAATACATACATACATAAAATAGAACCAGTTATTAGCTTTGTAACCTTTCTGTACCTCACAAGCCAATTAAAATTTAAATATTATGCCCTGTAGGAGCCCTGTTGTTAGCAGTTGCCACTAGATAGAACAGGCAGAGGTGACTTAGACTTATACAAATACAGTTTGTCAGAAGCTGCCTACAGCCTGGGTCTAGTTGACAAAACTCAGCCTCTCTGTGCTGCCTTTTAACATAATTCAGCTGCTAGGGAATACAGATTTTAATACAGACAGCTTTAAATTGCTCTGAGTTAAAATACTCAGGCAAAACATGTGTGAGTTTGCCTTCCTTCAGACAGTAACCATCTGCTTTTGAGGCCGTGAGACACTGCTGGTTGTTTACTTTTGATGCTTGTTAATCTATACAGAAATTCTATTTCATATATATATATGACCTTTAACAAGGGCATTTAAAAGACTGCTAGTATATTCTTTATATCATAAAACAGAAAGGAAAGTTGTTTACACTGATTCATAAAAAATGCCAAACTTTTATGCACTTTGCATTACAAATGATGTCAGTTCTTCAACAACTAAGAAACAGTCAGTCATGAGATGTGAAAAAGACATAATAGTATTTTCTATGACAATCAGTATATGCTTACAATCATGCATATTTACTTTATTCATTCACATTTATTAATCATGGTAAAGTACCAATCTGTATGTGGCATTATCAGACTTTGCCTGGGAGTACTGCCTGGTTAAGTCACACACTTAGTTAAGTAGTACATAAATGGAAGCTGAAGGAATCAAACCCTGCACTATAGTATGAAGGTCATTAGTATAGAATCATAGAATGTACAAGGCAACTGGGCTATGTGGCCACTTATGCCTTGACAATACCTTTTCCAAACCCTTTTTCAAGGGACGATAGGTGTCCCCAGTTCTTATCGGAAGATAATGCTTCATATCGCTTAATCTGGATAGGAAGTTTATTCCAAAGATGTTATAGCTATTGTATGTCAAATCTGTATCTCCACTGTGATTTGTTTATTTGTTGAAGCAGATTCGGGTCAAGGTACACTGTATGGACAGCTTGACCACAGCTCATGGCTTGCATTAGCCTTTCAAAAAATACCAGATTCATTAAATAGGATCTGCCATCAACTAAACCAAAAGGCTGGGGGCAAATCTTTATAGATTTTTTTTTACATTGTATTTTATCACATCTGTTATGACACAGTCCATGGCCTTACTGATGAGGCTCATCAGGATGATGGGACTTTAATTCCAGTGTCCATGATGAGGCCTCCTCTTTGAAATGACAGCACAAAAGCTGTGCAGCACACAGTGCTGGCTGATAAGCTCAGGTTGAATAACAGCTCACATCCTTAATACTCAGTGATGTCAGACCTTCAATTCAAATGATCAGGCATTTAAACATAAGCAAGGGACAGGAAGTAGTAGTATATGACAGCTGTTATAACTGTTAACTGCTACAAGTTGAGTTACAGCACTTTATATATATATATATAGATATATATATATATATATATTTATATATATATATATATATATATATATATATATATATATATATATATATATATACACACACACACACACACACACACACACACACACACACACACACACACACACACACACACACATATGGAGAGAGAGAGAGATGCAGTGATTCAGCCCCTGCCTACAAGTCATGTTAAATTATACAGTATCTAAAAACATTAAAAACATTAAAAAGTAGGAAGGATTATCTTGTTCCTCTAGAGATGGGGGGGGGGGCCTGGCATTGAATGTTTTGCAGCTTATTGTCTAATATATTGTATAAGGCATCCAGACCATAAAAAATACTTTATATATTTTGGTTACTGATGCAGAAATGGAAATGTTTAAATTTTATTCTTACTGATGTTTGTGATAGCTGGTTTTACATTATTATTATTATTATAAAATATTAGGAATTAAAAAAGCCTAGATAAGTCAAGCTACTTTTGTTGAGGAAAGTGGGGTATGTTTATTGGATTTCCTTAAATGCCCTTACAGCCAGGGGATGGAGTATTTCTTGATGCCCTGTAAGCAGACTTTTTAAAAGTTTACAACTTTGGTTACAGTTCTGTCCTAATAGTTATAAATTGTATAGCAAACCACATGATTTCGAATAACTAAATCATGTCATGAGTACAGGAGCCTTGCCCCTATGCAAAATGCAATCCTCTGAGCACAGTTTTCTTCTGCCTGTGAGACAGGTTTGATATTTTTGGAGCTCCCCAAGAATAAATAATCCTAGACCTGGTGACTTCAAATGGTGACATTGTTCGGGCTTTGAATCTAAGACTGCATAGTCATTTGGGAACAAATAATCATCCAACAGTATAATTCACCTTTGACTTCCTACTTGATCTCAGTCTGCTTTCCACTTATTCTTTAATGCTTTAATCTCACTTCTCTTTTAATCCTAAACTTAAGTATTGCATTATGGAAAAACTCCTTTCAGCAAATATTGAAATGCTATCTTTTGAGCCTCCTTGAGCTGTCTGATAAGCTTTGTTTTATATAAAATGTACTGTGAGCTGGGTAAAAAAGTACGCCCTTTTGTATGTGCTAATTTTCTCCATTTAAACTACATATTGAACAGGTAACCGAATGTTTACTGTGGTATCTATTTTTCTTTACTTTGGACTCCTTCTCTGTCTGGTGCATTTCTCCTCCATGTAGATAAATTGTCATTTTATGCTTTATTCAGCTAATTCTTACCTTAAAAAACACTAACGTTTCAGAAGTAAATGTCTCTTGAAAGCAGAGGACAGATGCTACTCTCATAGTATAACTATTTCATGTGATTATGTTATTCATTTTCACAATATAAAAACACTATATTCAACCCCCCCCCCCCCAATAATACTGAGATCTTCAACTGAGCATATATGTAGACATGGTATTGGTTAAAATTAAAGAGAAACAATGTTTTCACTCAGGTACAACGCCATGTACCACTCCTGTCAGTAGAACTCGAGTTTTCACTGATCCTGTTAAAATAGCACTGCCTGACAGTAATGATGCATGAGCAGAACTAAAAGCCTAGCAACACTGAGCCAGGGATAAGTGCATATAAAGCTGTACTTGCTGCTGTTATTAACAAACATATTAAAATGGTATCTTATAAAAGCAGTAATCACATTAAGTATATTAAACCGTGGACAAGGTAAACATCTCAATAATGTACTTAGATTCACATTTTTATGAGTATATTTTATAGATTTCATGGAAATACGTTTTAGTAGCTGTGTATCAAAGAAATTAATGCTGCTTTACATAGAAAAGTAATACAAAATATATTCCAAAATGTACAGGCTTAGTCTGTTGGATGCAACCTTAAGATAACAAGAGCAATGTAATTATGGTACCCCTTTTTTGTCAATCCATGCAACATGTATTAGCTAGTTCATAGTCCGTTGCACTGTGGCAATGTTTTTCAGTGTTACAAGCTGTGAATTACACTTAAATACAATTCTGTATTTCTAATAAAGTCTAGCATGTCTGCTTTGTAGATATAAGCATTGATACTGTGTGCATTCCTGCAAATATTGTGTAATATTCTAATTATTCTCTGTCACCCCTTTGCTGTGTTTTCATGTGCAGTCTTTGTCAAATGCCTCAAAATATGTCTTTTTATTTATTAATCTTTTTTTGTTTCCCCAAATGCATTTCTTGCTTGTTATTATGCTTGCAATTATAGACCAGGTCACGGCTGGAAAGGGTCCCTGGACCAGTTCACTCACCCAGTTAAAAAAGCTAAAAAAAAGTTAAAGGGAAAATACTAACAGCATCTAAGAGATACTTAAAAGAAGCACTAAAAACACAAACAGTAAAGTATATCTGTTTTACTCACTTCATGACCGGTTCATAAGTGGCCTATTATTTCTATGAGCAGTGCCACTTATGAGTGGAATAACACTTAATTACTGTCCCAGAAGAGTTATAAATGGAATATTCAAAAAAAATCTGTTCCTGAAGGCAAACTGGCAATTTTTGGTAGCCTTAGTTTTGTTTCCTAACCACATGCTAATGCTTGATAACAATTTTTAAATGAATTTTCAGTGGATTTACTGATGTCAGTAAAATATTATTAGTGATGAAACCCCATTTTATAACAAAATAATTTAAGCAGAGTGCATCATAATCAAAAATAATTTTAACACCTATATGTACCTAGTTGCAGTCATTTACTTGGCTTTTTTTTGCAGTACAAATATACTGCAACTTCTAGCAATGTGTTACCATCTAGTAGCCACTGCTTGTTTTTCATACATACATGATCTCTTAACTATAGTAAAAAGGAGATTATGTACTATTACCATTATTAGATTTTAAGTAACCCTGTTTTCAAATCATAGACCCCTTGCACATATTTTTAGGATCACGCAAACGTTCTTTGATTCACGTTCCTGATTGCAGTAAATTATAATATATAATAATCAAATTATATCCCTTGCATACTACAGCAGCAGTTGTTAGAGCATGTTTTAAATGTATAGTGTTGAACATTTTTCCAGTAAGCAATGAAACAAAACATACGAACCAATAATGACAACACTGCCCTGTTGAAAACATTTCAACCATAAAAGTCCACTCAAACTTCTGTCATTACAATCCACCAATATCAGTCAATATGCAGTCTCTGCAGAAGTAAAAGTCATCTGAATAATTCCACATAAAAGAGCTCTGTAACTAATGAAATGGTTGCTGCTAGCAAACAACTTTATATTTTAGTATTTAATTAACAAATTCAGTGCCTGCTGCCCTTGAATAATAAATTGCTTATGTTACATTAAAAAATGGTAAGCTGGTAATATTGCAATAAGGAATGGATGGAAAACCGAAAACAGGTTCATTAAGTCCCTAAGAAATATTGAAGTCTGAAGAAGTGCTTGATGGTTTAGATAAAAGATAATCCTCCGTCCTGGAGAAAATCTTGTTTAGCTACACTCTGAAATTCAACTCTGAGAAACACGGAACTCACACAATTTAGTTTATTTCAAACAAAACAAATCAAACAAAATAATTAGGTACAACAACCTAGCAGGATTTAGCACAATACATATACTGCAATTCTTCTTTCATTCCATTTGCGTTAGTTTCCATAAAATGCCCCAAATACCAAGCGTCTTTGCCAGCTGTTGTCACAAAGTAATTCAAAAAAGCCTCTGCTAGACAGGAATATTTTTCAGTGCTGAGTATTTATAATACAACACAGTTTCTGGTTCAGTAGCAGTGATGA